>NW_007247742.1:395607-435846 GCF_000164805.1 Carlito syrichta | reverse complement strand
GCAGCCTTGACTTGCTGGGCTCCGGCGATCCTTCCGCCTCAGCCTTTCAAGTAGCTGGAACTACAGGCGCGCGCTACCATGCCCAGTTAATTGTTGATTTGTTGTAGAGATGAGGTCTCACCAAGTTGTTCAGGCGGGTCTCAAACCCGCGGGCTCAGGTAATCCACTCACCTCGGTCTCCCAAAGCGCTGGGATTATAGGCTGAGCCACTGAGCCCGGCCTTTTCAGTGCTTTTAACAAGATGCTCTTTATATTTTATCAATAATTTATGTATTTATTTATTTTTAGTTGGAGTCTCTCTCTCTCACTCTGTTGTCCAGGCTGGTGTACAGTGGCATGCTTACGGCTACTGCAGCCTTGACCTGCTAGGCTCAGGTGGTCCTTCCGCCTCAACCTTCCAAGTAGCTGGAACTACATGCATGAGCCACCATGCCTGGCTATTTTTTTTTTCTTATAGAAACAAGGTCTTACCATGTTGCCCAGGCTGCTCTCAAACTCCTAGGCTCAGACAATGCTCTCACCTCAAGCCTCCCAGAGTGCTGGGGTTACAGACATGAGCCACCACACCCAGCCCTCAACTCTTTGGTTTAAGCAAAATGTATTCCCTTTCCTCCCATAAGACCTTACTTTTGAAATTCAGAAGATGATCCTGTTTGCACCGTATCATTTCTTCTCTGAAGCAATACACTAAGAATCTCCAATATTTAATGAGAAAAAGGACACAGGGTAGAAGGAAGTACCTCCCTCACTTTGGATACCATTTCAAAATATTTTCCATCACAAATGTAAATCGCTTAAGCTGAGTCACAGAACATAGTTAAGGCTTCGCAGTTACTGTTGTCTTGGCTATTATTTCTATATCCGAATTCATCTTATTTCAGAAGCTTTCCTTCAATAACCTTGTCCCAATCTAACTTTTCTTTTGCTCTATTTTCTCCAAGTACTTTTTTTCACCCCATGACATCCTATTGATTTACTCTAATTGCTTTTGGAAGTATGTACTATTTATTGGGAAAATGCAATGGCTGAGCATTAGAGGCCTTCAGAAGTGTCTAGGTCTTCTGTTTCTTTGTTAACTCTGCTACCAGTTGGAACTCTTTCAGCTACAGGTGATAGAAGACTCCATTCAAACTACATTAAACAGAAAAAGATTCTATTGGTTCATGTAACTGGAAAATGCAGTGGCAGGTCTTCAGGTATAGTTTAGTCCAGGGATGCAATAAATATCAGGAGTCCCTGGTCCTTTTAATAATATTGTGGACTGGGCGCAGTGGCTCAGCCTCTAATCCCAGCACTTTGGGAGTCCGGGACAAGAGGATTGCCTGAGCCCGGGGGTTCGAGATGAGCCTGGGCAATTTGGCAGGACCTCGTCTCTATAATAAATCACAAAAACTAGCTGGGCGTGTTGGCATGTGTCTGTAGTTCCAGCTACTTGGAAGACTGAGGCGGAAGGATCGCCTGAGCCCAGCAGGTCGAGGTTGTGGTGGCCGTGAGCGTGCCACTGTACTCCACGACAAAGAGTGAGACTCCAACTCAAAAAATAATAATAATAATAATAATAATAGTAATAATATTGTGACTCTTTTGCGCTCTGTTTTGGTTTTAACCTCAGGCAGTCCCACTCTGCATGGTAGCCTCCAGAATCTCCACACTACACCCTTACAGCTCCAAATGCATGGAGAAAGTTCCCTATTAACTCCAGAAAAGTTCCTGGGATTTTCCCCTATTGGATGAATTCTGTCAACGCCCCCTTCACTGTGGCCAGAGACATTTGATGTGCTAATGTCTGAATCAAAGGTATACTTCCTGGAACCAATAGCTAAGCTCCTCCGAAAATCATGCGCTCTGAGATTGGGTGAATTGTTGTTCTTTAATGGTAAACTTAAGGGTTTGTCAAAAGAAGGTTGAATGGATATTGGGTTGACAAAAGCAATATCCATCCACTACAATCCCCAGCAGCTCACTGAAATGGTTGTAATGGGGCTTGTAAGGCAGACTAAATTGCACGAACAAGGTGCTGGCTCAGTTCAGGTCTTTGGGACGTTGGCACAGATGCTGCCCTGTCCAGCCACACACAGACAGGATGCAAGCTGTTGTGTCTGGGTGATGGACATAAAGACTACTCTTCCAGCCTCTCAACTGCTCTGGCACAGGGGACCTCATTTGTGATTTATCAGTAATGGGTCACACCCAGGCTACTCTCTTGGCCTCTCAAGCTGTTTTTCTCCCTCTGATATAAAAATAACACTTAAACAGGATCCCCAACCCCATGTCCTAGGCAAATCAGATCTCCAGAGATGGCAGCCAAATTCACCCAGGGTTAGGGTGCAGGGTCCTTATTATACACCCTGTCCATGAGTAAGCCAAGAAGTAGGATTTCAAGAAATATGATACCATGGCCAGTGGCTAAAATCAATCACCCAAGGAGTATTTATTACCCAGCTGAAGCCAGTACCTTCTGCTGATTCGTCCTGACAAAGAGTGGGGGCCAGGCTCGCAGCAAGAGCAGGAGTGGAAGCTCTGAGAGGCCAAGGGCAGAGGCAGGGCAAAGGCAGGACAGGGGCAGGGCAGAACACTGCTTCTTTAAAACTAGGACATTGAACCGGGCACAGTGGCTCACGCCTGTAATCCCAGCACTTTGGGAGGCGGAGGCAAGAGGACTACCTGAGCTCAGGAGTTCGACACCAGCCTGAGCAACATGGCAAGACCTCGTCTCTATAACAAATCAAAACATCAGCTGGGCATGGTGGCACATACCTGTGGTTTCAGCTACTTAGAAGGCTGAAGAGGAAGGATCATCCGAGCCCAGCAGGTCGAGGCTGCGGTGGCCATGAGTATGGTGCTACACTCTAGCCTGGGTGACAAAGTGAGACTCCAACTCAAAAAAAAGAAAACTAGGACATGACTATAGTTTCAGTGTTGAGCAGTGCTGGTGTGTGCCCCCAGCTGGAGTCCTCCTCTACCCCAGCCTTGGGGGCAGCATGAGATGGCACCTGAATAGTCCTAGCTCTCACGCGACTGCTTGCCTTCAGAGTCTCGTAGTTGGAGGTCTAGGGAGCTGGAAGCAAGTGGCAATGTAATAATGAGAGCAGCCCCTTACAGAGTGTATATTACATGCCAGGCCTGTGCTTCCCATAAAGCTTGGAGATAAGAATGTGGGCACTAGAGTCAGAAATCCTGGGTTGGACTCTTGGTTCCATTTCACTAGCTTTGAGATTTCGACCAGTTACTCAATCTATTTATACCTCAGTTTTCTCATCTGTAAAACTGTAATAATAAAAGTATTTGCCTTACAGAGACTTGCAAGGCATTCCATGAGATGCTGTATATAGTGTGTCTTACACAATGTCTTGCGGATATTAAGCACTGCACAAACATAAAGGGTCATTGTCTGCATATGCTGCTTCTAACCCTACCCTAGTTCTGCAATGTAGAGAGCCTTGGCTGCTCTAACAAAGGTTCAGTTTGGCAGTGGCTTAAACAAGACTGAAAAGTATTTCTCTCTCGAGTCCAGAGGTAGGCGACCAGGGCAGGAATGGGAGAGGTTCTATCATCCTCATACTGCATTTTCCACTGTGGGATTCAAATAGCTGCCCCAGCTCCCACCATTATCTCATAATTCTAGTCAGTGAGAAGGGGTTCCCATTCCTTGCAGGAGTATCCTTGTAAGTTGCATATAACATTGCTGCTCAGATCTCATCTGTTGTTTAGTCACGTGGCCATACTATCTGCAAACATAATCTTGCACTCACTTAATACTGTGGGGATTTACTTATAGAAGAAGAAGGGGAGAATGGATATAGCACTACTAGAAATCACCCATCAGGCCACTCCACACAAAGAACTCATTTATCACCCCTCAAAGAGAGGCAAGTCAGAGTTCCCAGCTCAGAGTCCAGGATTGCTGAGGGACGGGCAGTCCCCTCTTTCAGGCTATGTGTTCCTCATGTTTACTGACCTAGAAATTAAAAGGCAGGTAATCCGCTCCTCCCATTCCTCGCAAACAAAAATGGAGAAGGGGCCGGGCTCCGTGGCTCAGCCTGTAATCCCGCGCTTTGGGAGGCCGAGGTGAGTGGATTGCCTGAGCCCGTGGGTTCGAGACTCGCCTAGGCAACTTGGTGAGACCCGTCTCTACAATAAATCAAAATTTTAGCTGGGCATGGTAGCATGCGCCTGTAGTTCTAGCTACTTGGAAGACTGAGGTGGAAGGATCGCCAGAACCCAGCAGGTCGAGGCTGCGGTGGCCGGGAGCAGCCACTGCACTCCAGTCTGGGTGACAGAGTGAGACTTCAACTCAAAAAAAAAAAAAAAAAATGGAGAAGGAACAAATAAACCCAATTAAAACATTCACTCGCAACAGAAAGAATGGTAAACACCCAGCAGCCACTGGATCTTAACAATGACCAAATCTAGTTGGGCAGGAATGGCTAAGCCCCTTCTTGGCAGTGGAGAGTAAGTTTTGGTCAGCACAACTGGCTGCCCCAGTTCTGCTCTCTGGGAGACTCTCCCTATTCTACTTTTCTATGTGGCCTCTGGCTTCGCCTCCTGGAAAGTTACTCCTTATCCAATGTTCTCTGTGACTGGGTGAACAAACATGTGCTTCTCATAGACCTTACAGCCTTCACAACCCTCTACTTGCTGGTGCAGATTTGGAGGGCCGAGGAAAATAGTGAAGAGAGGAAGTATCAAACTAGGCTTTCATAATAAGTTTTATGGTTTCTTTTTTCTTTTTTTTTTTTTTGAGTTGGAGTCTCACTCCGTTGCCCAAGCTGGAGTACAGTGGCACGCAGGCTCATGGCCACCCCAGCATCAACCTGCTGGGCTCTGGCGATCCTTCCACCTCAGCCTTCCAAGTCCTGCCCAGCTAGTTTTTTTTTTTTTTCATTTATTACAGGGAAGAGGTCTCACCAAGTTGCCCGGGCTGGTCTTGAACCTGTGGGCTTAGGCAATCCACTCACCTCCGCCTCCCAAAGTGCTGGGATTACAGGCTGAGCCACCGAGCCTGGCCTGGTTTATGGTTTCTTTGCCAATATGGTGCCTCAGAATCTGAGAAGCCTTCTGATTGGTTCCATGTTCAAATAACCACAGCCAAAGATAGTATGTAGACATTTTTATGTTTGAATATTCTGGGCTTGGTGTCGAGGCCATCTGAAAAATCCTGCTTGGCTGTGAAGGGAACTATCTTATTCTGATTTCTGTCCACTGAGCCAGCTCCTACTGTCCAGTGAATAGGAAGTGTTTGAGAAAAGTTGGGACTACAGGGACAGTGCTTGCTGAGGTCACCCTCCTGCCTGTGTTCTTCAACACCTTCCCCATATGAGGCACCTTTTGAGGGTTTACTGGAAATATGTGCAATACATTCAGCAAGAAATCCAGCAGTCCTTTACTGAGTGTCCACTCCAGGGCCAGGTGCTGGGATGGAAGAGGCTGGAAGGAGGAGAGGAAGGGAGGGGCAGGGAGAGGGAAGCTAGAGCAGCTGGGTCAGCATTCCCAATTTGGACATTGACTCAGGTCCCAGGAATGCCAAGGAAGGGGGTGGGCAGCCACCACGGCCAGGCTGCGATCCTGTTGGCACCATGGGTTGTAGGCACAGCACACAGAGAGGGATGGGGACTGGAGAGCCTGCACACCCAGATGGCTCTTCCAACCACAGGTGAAGCAGGTGTCTCTCCCTCTGTGGACAAGTGTGGGCCCTGAGCCCTCCCTGCCCCTTCAAGGTGATCCTCACAGGTCCCCACTTGCCTGAACCACCCACTCCACCTCCTTCACCTGAGAGAGGGACAGGCTCCTGGAACTCAAATGGGGACATCTGGACATACATTGGCTGCTCTCCCAGGACTACCCACAAACCCCTTGTTTTACCTCAAGCCTCTGAGCTGGCTGCAACCTGTCCTTTCTAACTCCAGCACCACCCTCTACTGCAATTTGTACAAGGAAGAAAGTTAAACTCAATCCACCTCCAGTTCCTCTCCTCTGGCACCTGAGAAAGATGACAGAGGCCCTTGGAGTAGGAGCCTAGGACTTTTGAGAGGCCGATTTTACCCAGTGTCCAGTACCCATGCCCCATGATGCTCTAAGCCACCTCCCCCCACCACAGGTCCTTCAGACACCTGAGAGGCAGCCAAGGACCCAGCATCCAGATTCTCAGATGCTCCCCTTTCCTCCCCACCAGCCCCTGGGCTACCGGACTGGAGCAGCTCAGTGGGTGGGCCCCTCCCTCTCCCTGCCTGACACCCAATCAGAGAGAAACTGATCTGGGCAGGGCAAGGTGCCCAGAGCCGGGCCCAGAATAGTGCTGCCAGCCACAGTGTCACACACTTGTTCTCCGTTGGTCCGGGCTGGCTGCATGGAGCCCGAGCTGGAGCACGCACTGCGCAGGGTATGGAGGTCCCAGAGGGCTGGAGCTGGGGCAGCTGAGGCCTGAGGCCTGAGAGCACACGTCGCCTGAGAGTACACGTTGTGAATCTGTGTGTGTGTGTGTGTGTGTGTGTGTGTGTGTGTGTGTGTGTGTGTGTTTGGTCGGGATTTTCTCTGCGAATATGAATGTGTGCGTGTCTGGTGTACATATTGAGAGTGTGGGTGGTTCTGTGTGTGTCTGGGAGTGCTAGACATGTGTGTGTTTGTGTCTGAGTGTTTGTGTCTGAGTGTGTGGGGTGTGTGCAGTGAGAAGGGGATGACCTGTGGTTTGGGGACACAAAACCCTTCTCTGCCCCTCAGACAGTGTTCTCCCCACAGACCCCTTCCTGGAGCAGCCTGCGGGGACCTGAGCGTCAAGGTGGGTAGACGGCCCCTCCCTGTGAGCCAACATCCTCCCCACTTCCTTGTCCCCCACTTATCTGGGACCCCAATCTCCCCTCCCAGCCTGGCTTTTGTCTTCCTCTCCTTTTCCTTCTTTCTTCCTCCTTGTTCCTTCTCCCTACCTTCCCAAGTTGTGTTTCCCTCCCCTCCTCTTTGCTCCTTCCAGAAGAAAGGGAGGATCTGGAGACTGAAGACTTGGGCCCAAGTCCTGACTTTCCCACTTACTAGCTGTGTGATTTGTGGCAAGTTGCTGAACCTCTCTGAATTTCTGGTCCCTCACTGATAAAACAGGGATGATAGTAATGCCTCCCTTATAAGGCTGCTGTGAGCTTTGAATGAGAAATATGCTGGAGAAAAGCCCATTGGAAGCTTGCAAATATTAAATATTAGTCTTAATAGCAATTGAATTGATTTTGCCATCTTACTCCCTACTAACCCAATAAGCCCTATTTCCTCTTCTAGAAATGAGCTTTGTAGAGCAAGGCGAAAGCACCCCATGGCCATCACCAGCTGTGACCACCAGTTCAGAAAGTATCCGTGGGAAACGGAGGGCCAAAGCCTCAAGATGGACAAGGCAGGAGGCTGTGGAGGAAGGGGAGCCACCAGGTCTGGGGGAAGGTGAGGCGAGGCCAGCTCTGGGGAGGTGAGTGCCGGGGCAGTGGAAAGTCCCACAGAGCAGAGTTGAACCCAGCCCTCATCTTGTAGCCTCAGCCTCCCCCACGTGGGAGAGGACAACTGCATCACAGATCTGGGGGCCCAGCATGGCCAACTCAGAAAGACAAGGCAGGGCCACTGTCTGGGGTGATCCTCTGAGACTCGGCTTCTCATCTGCAAAATAAGACCACAGCATCCAGACTTCCCAAGGCTACTGTGAGATCAACTGAGACAGCAGATGACAAAGTGCTTGGAAGATGGAGTTACTGTCCTCTCCCCCTCCTCCCTCCCCAACAGGTTCCCGGTCCAGGCCAGCTGCTGAGTCCACCAGGCTGGAGGCCACATTCCCCAAGGCCACACCCTTGGCTCAAGCTGCTCCTGCTGGGATGGGCACCCCACCAACAGGGTGGGACTTCCTCCCCCCTGACTGTGCAGATTCAGCTGCAGTTTCCAGTACAGATGACGTCGAGCTGGTGATGGAGTTCCCAGCCACAGAGGCCTGGGGGTGTGAGCTGGAAGGCCTGGTGGAAGAGAGGCCCGCCCCATGTCCGTCCCCGCAAGCCCTGTTACCCAAGCTGAGCTGGGACGATGAGCTGCAGAAGCCCGGGGCCCAGGTCTACATGCGCTTCATGCAGGAGCACACCTGCTACGATGCCATGGCCACCAGCTCCAAGCTGGTCATCTTCGACACCATGCTGGAGGTGAGGCCACAGCTCTGCCCCAGCTGCGCTTGGGCCCCATCCACACAGTGCTGCAGCCACCACTCCTACCCTGCAGGACGTCTTGCCAAGCCATATTCCCTGCGAATCCCTTTCCAGGACTCCTTCTTAGCACCATGGAGATCAGTGGGGGAAGGGAGAGTTTCTACTCTCTGTGAGTTCTCCCTAATTGTCATTGTAGCTCTGCCACTCCACTCAGTGTCTGTAGTGTCACTTTTCCAGTGTTACCTTTCCAGGATCAGAATGCCTGCTTCACCCTGCGTGGTTCAGCGGATTCTTGGGACAACCCAGTATAAAGTGGGAATGCTTTACAAACCTCGAAGTATGTGAAAGGCATTGCAGAGTCATTTAGGACAAAGAGTAGGGGACTTTTTTGGTAACAGAAAAATAGGATGAGCTCTTCCATTAGGCTAAGCTACAAAATGTCTGTGATTCTGTTCTTATCACCATTATGCAGAGCAGTGTTTCCCAAAGGGTGGTAGAATATCGTGTCCACATTACACATTTTTAACCTAGCAGTTCATGAGCAGCTGTTTATTTCAGTAGCTTTGTATCTATTTTAATGTGCATTAGAAAAATATAACCAGCATTATAGAAAATACTGCTTAAGATAAGGCTCAAAATGAGCCAATATAAAATATTTTTAAAGAAAAATTGTGTAAATATGTACATGTTATGTAAATAGTTATACCTGTAGTGCTTGAATTAGAAAAAACTATACTGTGTCTATACACACACAGGACTTCCAAGTGGAAACAAAGTTAGAACTTCTCATTCCCTGGTGGGGCTAGCCTCAGTCTCAGTGCCTTGGGTCACAAGCAGCCTTACTTATGTAGCAAATGTGCCCGATGCTGGTTACATCTAATGTGTGCCATGATATGAGAAAGATGGGTAAGCTCGTGTAGAGGAGGACTCGGAAGAAGGCTCCGTGGAGGGATCCTGGTTGGGACAGCCAGGCGATAGCAGGCAGGAGGGTGCCCACTGAGGGACAGTGAGAGAGGAGGGTGAGGGTCCTTTGGGACTCACCCTTGACTGTTCCCTCTGCTCCTCAGATCAAGAAGGCCTTCTTTGCCATGGTGGCCAACGGCGTACGGGCAGCCCCTCTGTGGGACAACAAGAAGCAGAGCTTTGTGGGTGAGAAGAGGCTGGGGAGGCAGCGGTGGATGAAGAATGGGAAGGGGACAACTGAGGGCGAGAAGGGGGAAGGTCTACTCCTGGGTCTTGTGTGGTCAGCCAGGAAATCTCGGGGCTCAATTTCCCCATCTGTGGAGTAGAGATCACCCACAGACCACTTCCAGCTCTGCTAACTTATGGTCTCATGCCATAGGTGCTTGTTTGCCAGTGAGGAAAGGGAGAGGAAAATAAAGAGCAGGGAAGCAGAGAAGAATCAGAGGGAGACCCCCCCTCTTCTCAGGCTGGGTTGGGCTCCCCCAATCCTCCTCTCACGATCCTGCTATGTCTTGGTGCCAGGACACTGTCAGGGTAGGGAGGGGGTCTGACTTTCTCAGCCTGCTTCCCACCAAAAGGCTCCACGCTGACCTTCTCCCTATGCCTCCCCTCCCGACCCTGCAGGGATGCTGACCATCACAGACTTCATCTTGGTGCTTCATCGATATTATAGGTCCCCCCTGGTGAGGAGTGGGCCGGGAGTCCTGCGGGCACCCAGGTGGGCGGTGGTGGAAGGGGCTTCTTCTTGGAGCCTGTGCCTGAGAAGCCCATGTCTGACTCCTGGAGCCTTGTCAATGTCTCTAGGTCCAGATCTATGAGATTGAACAACATACAATCGAGACCTGGAGGGGTGAGCGTCAAGAGGGGACCCAGAAAGGGGCTGTGTGGGGCTGGGCCAGGGGCCTGGGGTAGAGGGTGAGCAGTGAGGGTTTCCTGGAGGGAGCAGGAAAGGGGCAGTAGGGAACCTCAGGGTCCCCAAAGGGAAGGGAAGCAGTCTGGGACTGCAGGGCAGGGCAGGGTGGCCGGCTCCCTTGGCCTGATTCTGGATTTTTCTGCAGAGATCTACCTACAGGGCTCCTTTAAGCCTCTGGTCTCCATCTCTCCCAATGACAGGTAGGCATACCCCTTCCCCCACCTGGGCCTCTTTCTCACAGTCCCCTTCCCTGTCCCATTCAGCTCTAAATGCATCTCTTCATTCTAGGTGGCACAAAGGCAAGGCAGCCTTGGTGCCCTCTTCCCCTTTGTAGGGGGCTGGGATGAAGGGTATCTCTCCCCAGCCTGCTCCCAAGCTCACTGCTTCCACCCCTGCAGCCTGTTCGAAGCTGTCTATGCCCTCATCAAGAACCGGATCCATCGCCTGCCTGTCCTGGATCCAATCTCAGGCTCTGTACTCCACATCCTCACACACAAGCGCCTGCTCAAGTTCCTACACATCTTTGTGAGCCTGGGCTCAGGTGGGAGGAAGGGAGAGACCCCAGGAGGCGACCAGAGGGACTGAGACATCTTCAACCCTAGGAGTGGGGAGGGAGGAGCTGGGAGCCCTTGGGAGGCTGCTAGACCCCTGATCTCCACCTCATCCCCACCCCAACCAGGGTGCCCTGCTGCCCCGGCCCTCCTTCCTCTACCGCACTATCCAAGATTTGGGCATCGGCACATTCCGAGACTTGGCCGTGGTGCTGGAGACAGCGCCTGTCTTGACTGCACTGGACGTCTTCGTGGACCGGCGTGTGTCTGCGCTGCCTGTGATCAATGAAAATGGTACCCGCCCCCAAGACCTAAGGCTCCCCTGGGCTGGGGCAGAGGAGGGCCTGGTGGGGAGAATCTGGAGTGGGCAGGAGGCAGTGTGGCATCTACTGGGTACCTAGGGTGGAGTGGAAATTAGAAGTCTCTGCCTGCTCTGAGATTTAGACCAGTTGCATAGCATCTCTGTGCCTCAGCTTCCTCATTTGTAAAATGCAAATCTCAATAACACCCATTCTTCTGACTTCACTGGAGAATTTAAAGGATGATGTGCAATAAAATGGTCATAGTGACAGGAAACAGCAGGAACCAGGTTTTTGACTTCAGTTCATCCTAAAATAGACCATGGGACCTTGGGCTCCCAGCAAGATTTCAATTTCTGCTTTGAAAAAGGGTTAGAAGGATATAAGATTATTTCTTTGGTGGATGATGGCTATAAAGTATTTCAAAGCTAAAATCACCATAATTAAGCTAGATATCAAGAAGTGTTTTTAATTTTTTATTATACAAAATTTCAAATATGATTTAAAAATTGCATAATGAACCCCATATTTTTTTTTACCTGGATTATCTACTGTTAACGTATTGCCATAATCAGTTCATCTTTGTTTTAAATTATTCAAAGTAAATTACAGATATCATTTCATTTCTTTTTTTTCTTTTTTTTTTTTTGAGTTGGAGTCTCACTCTATCACCCAGACTGGAGTGCAGTGGCCGCTCCCGGCCACCGCAGCCTCGACCGACTGGGCTCTGGCGATCCTTCCGCCTCAGCCTTCCAAGTAGCTGGAACTACAGGCGCGCGCTACCACACCTGGCTAATTTTTTATTTATTGTAGAGACGAGGTCTCGCCAAGTTGCCCAGGCGGGTCTTGAACCCGCGGGCTCAGGCAATTCACTCACCTCAGCCTCCCAAAGGCGCGGGATTACAGGCTGAGCCACCGAGCCCGGCTTATGTCATTTCACCCTCAAGCACATTAGTCTGCATCTTTTAAAATAAGCATATTTTTCTCTACCACTTAGCAAAATCATAAACAATTTACAATATTATCTGATAGCCAATCCTTATTCTCATTTCTCCATTTTCTCAAGAATATATTTTTTTACAGTTGATTTGTTCAAAACAGGATCCAATTGACGTTCATATTTTGCATACGTATCTTTTGTTTCTTAAGTCTCTTTAAATCCAGAACGGTTCTAGTCCCCCTTAATTTTCATGACGCTGATGAGTTGAAAGGCCTGAGTTAGTTGTCTCATTGGTTACCCTGCCTCCAGATTTGTCCATTTGCTTTCTAGAGCTGGCCTTCACTTTGTTCCTCAATTCCTGCATTTCCTGTAAACCAGAAATTAGGTCTAAAGGCTTAAAGAAATTTCAGAGCATACATTTGAGACTAGAATGTATCATAGGTGATGCCTTATTCCTCACATTGTGTCTCCTCAGGAGGCATGATGTCTGTTTGTCTCATTCTTTGATACCAAGTTTGATCAAGTACTTGGTCAAACTTGGTATCACAGAATGAGACAACCTGACATCATGATGCCTTGTCATATAAAGCCAGTGGTCCCAGGCCCTCTGCACAACACCCTAGTTCTGATCTGAGCCTCTTCCCTGTTTTTCTCTCCCCTGCCCCTCCATTAAAACTTCACCCTCTGCAGGTCAGGTCGTGGGCCTCTACTCCCGCTTTGATGTGATCGTAAGTGTCTGTGGAAAGCAGGGATGCTGAGGGCAGGGGGTTTAATGAGGGTATCTGTGAACCAGGGGGACCTTGACAAGTGTGTAGGGGATGATATCTGTGTGGTTGGGGTTGGAGCCTGGGCGAAGGAGTGACTAGGAGCCATACTTCCCTCCCTACTCCAGCACCTGGCTGCCCAGCAAACCTACAACCACCTGGACATGAGTGTGGGAGAAGCCCTGAGGCAGAGGACACTATGTCTGGAGGGGGTTCTTTCCTGCCAGCCCCACGAGAGCTTAGGGGAAGTGATCAACAGGATTGCTCGGGAGCAGGTACCTATGCCCGTCATGCGTGCCCCAATACGTGTAACCCAGTCCTCGTGCACGGCTCCAGCCACCCCTGTACATCCTGGCCTGTCCTCTCATTTCACGATCAGCTTCTGGTGTCCACACTGTCTGCACCTGGCCTTGTCCATGGGGCCCTTGTGCTAAGGGACACTGCCAGCTGATCATTCTAGGGTGGTCACCCCTAACTGGTTCCTAGGAGACTCTCTCATCCCCAGTTATATCAGGTTGTTTCCCTGATTCTTAGCGGCCTGGCTCTGTCCCCTCACTGAACACTATGAACCCACAGGTACACCGGCTGGTGCTAGTGGACGAGACCCAGCACCTCCTGGGCGTGGTCTCCCTCTCTGACATCCTTCAGGCCCTGGTGCTCAGCCCTGCTGGCATCGATGCCCTCGGTGCCTGAGAATATCCAAGTCCACACCTGGAAGCCAAGGAAGAGAGCCGGGAAACTCGACCTTCATCTCCCCCAACCCCCGTTTGCTGGGTCAGCTCTGGTTCAGGTAGGCTCTGCCCTGGGAGAGACCAGCTCTGCGATTGTTCTGGTCTCAGCTATCAGACCGGGATACCTTGAGGATGGGAGTAGCCCAGCTCACAGCTGAGTAGTCCTTTCACAACTACAAGTGTAAGGACTTCCAGGCCCCCTTTTGTCCTATTCTCAGCTGAGGTCATGGGGGCCCTCCTAGGAGGCAGGGACAGAGCTTAGATTAAAGACTAAGGCATCCATGCGACTTCAGGCACTCTGCAAAGATTTACCTGTTCCCTCACAATTCAATTCCCGCCTGCTGGGAGTTCCATCAGAAGGAAGCAAGCTGTGTAAACCTTTGCTGAATGTAATTTCCATCTTTTAAGAACTAAGGCTTAAAGGCGGGCACTTCTACCTAAGTGTTGATCTCAGTACATTGGATACGATCTCAGACTCTTTCCTAGGAGCGCGTTTGCTAGGGGCTTCCAGAAGGATGGTGCACAAATTTCACCTACCCGGCAAGACTTCCCCTTTGGAAAGGCAACTTTCCCTTCCCACTTGGTCACTATCTTCCCTTCTTTTCTCCTCACAGGCCTCTCCAGCCCTCCCTAATTGTCCTTGCCCTGCCTGTGCTCCCAGAAGTCCGCACCACAGGATGAAATTAAGGAGAACAACTGAATAAAGCCTGGAGGTCCCTGAACCAGAGGCACTGGGATTCCCCCAGGGCCGTCTGTGCTCCATGCCCACCCATGCCCCTTTCCCCTGCCTGAACCGGGACTGGCCCCAGTGGGATGGTGAGCTAGCAGCCCATGGGTTTAATCGGGGGTTCTGGATTCTTCGGCTTCTGGACTGTTCAAGCCCCAGCTCCTGAGAGTCCCAGCTGTTCTTCCCCCTTCCGAACCACATGGTTCCCCACAACTTAGCCACAGCCCTCCTACTCTCCCAGCACAGTCATTCCAGGACTGCTGGAGGTCACCATGGAGTAGTAATTATTTCTACAACTGCTTGTTGGAGTGGGGTCCTCTCTCCATTCTTGTGCAGAAAACTCCTTAGCTTTCACCATGAACATACCCTGATTAGTGTTCTCAATCTCCAGTGATGAAAGACAGCCTTGTATTCAGATCCCTGAGAATGAGCTATCAAAAAAACAAAACTAAAAGAATGATCTATGAACTTGGATTTTATAGGCTTCACTCAAAATGCTACAGTGATTTAACCTAAACTTGTAGCAAGCTTCCTGTGCTTTCTGAATTAAAGGGAAGTTGACAACATCTGCAAGTGCCATTTCTTTTGCACATAAAGTGTTACTCCACTGAAATTTATTTTTTACCTTGTCTTTACAACAAAACCGTAAATAAATGTTTAATTACTTACATAGTAGATACAACTCAGTCTGCAATAAACATTTATTTTCCTAAAACTGAATGTAATTTCCATAAAGAATCTCATTTCACCAGGTAGTAGAAATTAATCTCAGTCAATATGGCATCTCCCCTGACCTTTTCCTGGGGTTGAGTTTGGTGAGGAGTGGAAGGCTTTAAGTCATGTAAGACTTTGTTTCTCAGCCATTGTCATCATCCACGCCAGCACCTGCTAAAACATCCCCATCCCCATCTGCTCATCAATTGACCATGCATGGTCTCTGGCAGGTGCTCCTTCACCCTACAAAGCCTCTCTGGGTCTGCCTACACCTGGGGCATGCAGAACATTCTAGCTCCTGGCCCTGCAGCCTCCTGGGTTCAGGAAGTACTGTGAGGCTGCTTCAGGCCCATCTGCTGGGAGGTATAGCCAGCAGCCTGCTCTACTCTCTCTCTTGCTGTCTTCCCAATCTTTACCAAAAACATGGGGTCCAGGGTTCTTCCACCCTTGGAATCTCCAGACCTATATGGAATATTTGTCACACTCTCCTTTCTCTTCAGACTCAGTCGCCTTTTAAGGGCCTTTTTCTCAAGAACCCCAGAAATGTCTACAGTCCCTTTGCTCCCCAACCCCTGCCAGTCTATGGAATCTTTACAAGGGGGCCTTTGTTCGCTAAACTCATCATATACAAAGGGTGCCAAAAAAGTATACAGATTTTAAGAAAGGAAAGAACTGTATTAAAGTTGTAATACTCAGTATATACCAACAACAAAAGATGAATACAAGTCACATTTGACTTCTGCAATTACAAGAGGTGCTCAAAGTGGTTATCATCAGCATCCAGGCACTTCTGATTAAGGCAAACTAAAAGTAATACATAGATAGCATCTCTTAAAATGTGTGTACTTTTTTTTGCCATCCCCGGTATTCTTCCAAATCCACTGTGTGTGTCCTGAGTTCTTGCTACCCACCTTCCAGATCAGGCTCTTTTGAAATTCCGAAGCCAAGACTCACTTCTTCTATGTCTCCCTACCCTATGGCAATGGGCACTGTAGGACCTGGTCTAGTGACCCAGTGGGGGAGGGGAAGGTCAGTGTCCCTAAAATGTGATCCTGCCCCTTTTAACTTGCAGAGTTGCAGAGAAGAGACATTTGTACTGGATTGGCCCGGCAGTAAATGAAGGTATTTTCTTATTAGACATTTTGTCACACCTAAGGATCAGTGCTACTCTGAGCCCTCCTCGGAAGTTCTGGGATCTTGGGCTCAAGGGGGAGGATGGGATGGGTGATTTTAGGGTGTGGGCCAAAAGAGGGTCTCTTCAGTGACAATGCCCTTGGAGATTCTGGGGCAGGCTGCCCTGGCTGCAGCTGGTCCTGAGAAAGCATCGTGGGTCAGCCCCCTGAGGTTGTGCCTCGGGTCTCTGAAGGAGAAGCACCTTCAGTGGTGACAGCGAAGGCTGAGGACAAGCAGCCTCTGGAAGGCACAATTCTCCCCTCTCGCCCCTTGCCCTTTCCTGAGAGCAGACATGTCTCCACCTGTTTGGGTCCACCATCCTGAGGACCTGGCCGGTCTCTCTCTTGGGCCCTTCTGTGGGGGACCATCCCACCCTCCTTGCCTCAGACCCTTCCTCTGGTTATAGTTGAGCCCTTTCTGGCTGCTAAAGAAGACACAGTGTCACCACGGGGGCTGTGACTGCTTCCACTCTAGCTCAGAATCAAAGAAGCACCCTGTGTGCGGCCGGCCTTACTGTCCCCTCTGTTCCTGTGTGTGAACTCAGGACTGGGCTGACTCTCCAGGCATCATTGTCTCCATGCTCCTAGTCGCTCCTCAGACTTCTGAGGCCTCTCTGAGTTTCTGTAACATCCTTTGCCTTCTTGCCTCTCTTCTCACAACTTTCTCAGTAGTTCTCCACCCTGAATGTGTAGCAGGATCACCAGGGAAGCTTTATAAAATGCAGAATCCAGGACCCCGTTCATAGAAATATTTATGTTTTTTGAGTTGGAGTCTCACTCTGTCGCCCAGACTGGAGTGCAGTGGCTCACTACAGCCACCGCAGCCACGATCTGCTGGGCTCAGGTGATCCTTCAGCCTCAGCCTTTCAAGTAGCTGGAACTACAGGCACATGCCACCACACTCAGCTAATTTTTTGGCTTATTGTAGAGGTGAAATCTCACCAAGTTGCCCAGGCTGGTCTCAAACCTATGGGCTCAGGCAATCCTCTTACCTCTGCCTCCCAAAGTGCTGGGGTTATAGGGATGAGCCACTGTGCCTGGCCCTAGAAAGATTAATTTCCTGATTTGGGGGTGGGAACTGGGCAATCGTATTTATTTTCTATAAATATAAGGACAAAATTATACATGATGATCAAAATTACACATGATGACTGTGCTGAGAAATAAGGATGCCTCATTCTTGTAGTTGGTGAATTGTTTGCTGCATGATTGGGTCTATCTATTATTTAATTATGACTAAGGACTACAAGAAGCACTGGGACAAGTAGTGGCACAAGAGATACAACTTACCACCTTTCTCACTACTCTTTTCCCAAATACCCCTAAGTATTCAGTATGGTGCCATGTATGTCCCTTTCATGATGACAATTGTCAAAGATTTTATTTTATATGCGTTTTAAAACTGGAGTCATAAATAGTGACCTGTACACAAACTCCTATTACCAAGCCAAAATGCATTCAGAGCCAAAACTTCCATAGAACATGAGCACATAGACAGCCAAGCAGCACTGGGTACCCTGTCTATTTTCTTTTTTTCCTTTCCCATCCACCCTAAAGAAACCTGTCTATTTTTATTCACAAGAGTGCTGATTTGTTGTTTAAGGAAACAAGCTGTTTCTGAAAGTCTACCCAAGAATACGGATCTTGAGCTGGGTATGGTGGCTTACACTTATTAACCCAGCACTTTGAAAGGCGGAGGCAAAAGGATTGCTTGAGCCGAGGGGCTCCAGATCAGCCTGGGCAACTTGACGAGAACTTGTCTCTACAATAAATCAAAGAATTAGCCAAGTGTGATTGCACACACCTGCAGTCCCAGCTACTGGAAGGCTGAGCCGGAAGGATTGCCTGAGCCCAACAGGTTGAGGCTGTAATGGCCATAAGTGTCCCACTGCACTCCAGACTGGGTGACAGAGTGAGACTGTGACTCAAAAAAAAAAAAGAATAAGGGTCCTAATTTGGCTAACAAATTCAGAATAGCTAGAATAGGAGTAAGAAGACATGCCCATTCTTTTCAGTCAAATGTATGCCTGCTGTGCTGAATCAATGATCCCAAGTCCATTTTTGTTTTTTCCTTATAAAGGCAGGTCAGGGTGGGCTCTCAGGGTGACATCCCTTCACTGTGACTCTTGGGGGCCCTGAAGATCTGATACTCTCAGACCCAGGAAATGTGCCCTATCGCTGTCCACTGATCGTCTCTGTGCCCACCCTCAAAACAGGGCTGACGCTTTTCACCCCCAAAGCAAAAGCCTGTAAGGCAAGAAACCCACATATGTCATCACATCCTTCCTAGAGCTCTTAGATGTGTTTGAGTGAAACTCTATCAAAAAAGCAACATCTTCATTTACATTGCATTAAGTCTTGTTCAGACATTGTGATGAAACATAGAGGTTATTTTCAACTCCTAAGATAAGCAAAAGAATTTCATGTATACTTAAGGTGGATGCATTTTTCTGTTGGTATATTATACAGCAATAAATATCTTTTAAACATTATAAAAATTGCCTAGTACAAAGAGAAATGCTCTTGGCCACGCTGTGTTTTGTTTTTCTCTGTTTAGGGTGGGAGTCTTTGATTCTGTTCTTCCAGTGCCGTATCTGTGGGCTTCACAGTAGCGGCTCCTGTGGACAAGGTTTCACACTTGTGTCAAGAACACTTCAGCTCTTATGTCTTATGTTCTGTCACTAATGGCAAAAACTTTTGGGGAGGAGCCCTTGAAGCTGCGCCAACAAACTTCATCGAAGCGTGAGGAGGTATAGCCTCCGCTAATGGATCCGCATGAGATTTGCTCACCGTACTTCTCCAATCTGTTTCACTTGGTTCCCCTCTGTGTTTCCTGTTTCTGATTTCAGGTTGGATTTTAGGCCCCGCAGGTGCACAACACAGCAGTCCTGCCTCAGAATTTTCCATGGTGCCCCCCAGAGCATTGGTGACCCCCAAGAATCCTCTGGAGGTATTGATTGCATTGGTCGCTATTTCTAGAATAATGTAGCATGAATCAGTACTTCATTCCTCTTTATGGATGAACAATATTCCATTGGGTAAATAGACAAGGTCTGCATAGATTTTGATGTGAGATTAGCCTGTAAGTTCATTAACTGAGCTGCAGACCGTGAACACTGACACTCTCTTGCACAACTGCTACAAAACCCCAACCCAAGTTACATCATACAGACATCCTCTCACCCAGGCACCAGTGAGGGGTTCACATGGCTGGCTTGAAGGAGTTTGCACACTAGGGAAGGTAGAAGTCCACCTTGGATGACTTTGTGAAAGATTCTGGCACCCTCTGAGCCCAGCCCCATCCTCTGTATTTGTAAGGAGTTCTCACAGGTGAACCCATTGCACAGGTGGAGTCAAGAGCTATGCTCTTATAATTAGGAATTCCTCCCAATTCCCTTTAGGCTCACCTCAATGTAGAAAACTCTGTGTTCTCCCCTCCCCCCTTTTCTCTTCTATTCCAGTCTCTTCTCATTCAGCTAACACTGATTAAGCACCTCCTAGGTGCTATATACAGTTAGATGTTGAGATCCAACATTAAAGAAGCTTGACTTATGCCCTCCAGGGAGTTGACAGCTGGTCAGGGAAACAATCCAGTCTACAAGGTGGACATGCTGAGCGTTCAATTCTGTAAGGGGAGAGGGGACTGGGAGGACGCAAGAGGAAGTGCTCAGGATTGCTCAGAGAGGTCAGGGAGGGCTCTGCAGAGGCAGTGACATTTGAGCTGGGTCCTAGGGATGAGCAAGCTCTCTGGGATGACATGACAGTTGAGGAAGAGGGTGTTCCAAGAGTGAGGACATTAAGTACAAAGTATTGAGGCTGGAAAGAGCATAATGTGCTCAGAGAAATGCAAGGAACTCAGGTTCAGCTGTGAAAGGTTGTCCACAGTCAGGATGGAGGGTGCCAAAAGCACAGTGAGTCTTATAAGCCACAGTAACAACTTTGGACTTGGCCTGAGGGCTAAGGGCAGCCACTGAAGGATTTTAATCAGAGAAATGACACGTTTTTTTGAAATGGGTTCAAGTCCTAATTCCCACAGGCATAAGAAAGTGAACTTCATTTTTTTCTATGACTCAACCAAAATTTACAACTGGGGCTGGGACACTGAATCTCAGTGGCAACCCAATTTCCTTCTAGTGAGTTTCCTGTACTAAAGAGGCTGGAAAGCTAAAAACCACAATCTCCCGACTCCCTTGCAGCTAGCATTCCAGGTAAGACTTAGGTTCTGCCTCTGAGATGTACAGTATATTAGAGTTCTGGAAGGTGGAAGGGAAGGAGAAGCTCCTGATCTTTCTGCTGTCAGAGGCAGTCAGGCGGCATCAGAGGACTAGGTCCTGCTGGCTTCATGGGTATTGAGAGGCAGAATGGGGTAATTCTTTTTCTTTTTGCCCATACAGACCTAGCTGTTACAGAGTAGTTCTAGTGCCAATAGTTGTAGCTATGGCTTCTCGGCTCTCATCCTCCCCAACATGACACTCCCCAAGTTAGTCTGTGCCTGCTAGAGGTCAACTCTAGCCTGGTCTAGAAGTCTTCCATCAATTTTTGTAGCACCTTATTGCCTATATCCCCACATTTTCTGTTCAGAGATAGTAGTTTCTATTATCTACAGATCCAATTTGATTCACACAGTACCATCCTCGGGTGCTCGGGAACCACTGCAGCTCCTGCTTCAGTGCAGCCCCAGCCAGTGCCACGTGACATGAAGACCTCTCTGTGAAGTCTGGGGAAACATAGGTGAACTCAGTTTCCAAGGAAGGAGGCCATTGTGCCTTCCACCATGATTCAGTGGTGAAATGGCATTCCCCAAACACAGGAAGGGGTTCAGATACTCGGTAGTCAAAAAGAATGACAAAATTCTTCAATAATTAATAAAAATCCCTTTATTTTATAATGTACCCAAAGACCGCAATGCAAGAAGGGGGTGATTTTTATCTGAAAGAAAGTTGCTTAAAGTGATAAAAGCTCAGGGTTCTGTGGGAAGTATACTGTGTTCCTCCAGCCTCTTGGGTCTGGAAGCCTCCTTCTCTCCCTCCTCATGTGAGGCATGGCAGTGGCCGGGGATGTCTGTGCCAGGGCTGGAGCCCTGGGACAAGCCCCAGGAAGGCAGGGGTCCAGCTCAGTGCTGTCTCTTCAGGAAGCGCAGGCCCACCTTCTTATTGGGAACCAGGACAATGCGGGCCACACTCTTTAGCTCGCCAGTCCCCGGGGCCAGGACCACCTCGTACTGCTGGAGCAGCTAAGAGGTAAAGAGCACATGTGGAGGTTAGAGTCTGCGTGCCACCCACTGCCCCCTCTGCACACTCCTGCCCGGTCCCTCCCTCCCTCCCCTCCCAGGTCTCCTTCAGCCCTCCCTGCCTATACACCCCTCCAGCCTCTCCCGCCTCACCCTTGCCAGCAGTAGCTGCATCTCCAGCTCTGCAATCCTGCGCCCCAGGCAGGCCCGGACCCCGTAGCCAAAAGGCACAGAGCCAAACGGGTGTTGGATCCTGTGGGCATCAGGCTGGCTGTTCTTCAGCCAGCGATAGGGCTGGAAGCTCTCAGGCTCAGAGAAGATGCTGGGGTCCCGGCTCACCACATAGTGGCATAACACAAACTGGGTCTATAGAGGAAGAATGGGCAGCGTGAATCCATCCACTCAGGGCTGTGGGGTACTCCTGGGTACTCAGGCTCTCTAGCCCCACTCACATTTTTGGGGAAGAGGAAGCCACCAACTTCAATTTCCTTTTCCATGATGACCCGGGAGTTTATGGGGACCACAGGGTAGAGGCTGCAGGGAAAAGAAAGTCTAGGGTCTGTCTCTGAATGCAGGGGAGGGGGACGCAGAGTGTCCACTCCCCCCCGCCCCTGCCAGCTCACCTTAGTCCCTAGCCCCAGCCCACCAGTCCCTACTTCCCATCCCTGCCTCTGACTCCTCCCACACACAGAGACCTGTTCTTCTGAGAGCAGCAGCCTACCGTAGAGTCTCCTTAAGCACAGCTTTGAGCAATGGCATGTGGGCAAAGTCCTTGTGCTGGGGCACCTGCCCGGCTGGTACCACACCCACCACTTCCTCGTGCAAGGCTGCCTGGATCTCTGGGTTCTTTGAAAGGTGGTACAGGGCCCATGTCAGCGTGTTGGATGTCTAGGAGATAGAGTGGGAGATGATGTGAGGGAGGATTTCCTGAAAAGAGGCCAGTAGTGGGAAGGTATACGTGGGTGCATGCAAAATGCAGGAGAAAGCCAATTTGCCACAAGTATGGCAGGAAAAGACATGAGGGCTCATGGGAACCTCCATGCTAAACATGAATCTACAGTGGAGTGAAGACCCATATGATGGAGAATCACACCTTAACAGAGAATGGGACTGTGACAAAAAGAAATTCAACAAGACAAAAGCACTAGAAATAGGTCCCATAGAGAAAAAAGGTACTTGTGTGCAAGTTTGCAACTCTCCACTTAAATCTGCAACGAAGCTGGGCTTGGTGGCTCAGCCTGTAATCCCGCGCCTTGGGGAGGCTGAAGTGAGTGGATCGCCTGAGCCCGCGGGTTCGAGACCCGCCTGGGTGGCGAGACCTCATCTCTACAATAAATCAAAAAATCAGCCAGGTGTTGTAGCACATGCCTGTAATTCTGGCTACTTGGAAGGCTGAGGCGGAAGGATTGCTGGAGCCCAGCAGGCGAGGCGGTGGCCGGGAGCGGCCACTGCACTCCAGTCTGGGCGACAGAGTGAGACTCCAACTCAAAAAAGAAAAAAAAAGAAAAAAAAAATTGCAACGAGAGTTGGATTAGATGTTAAGTGAGACTTCCCAGATATCAGAGAGATGCTAGGAGCAGAGGCTCATCATCATAATCCTAGCTACTTGGGAAGCTGAGGCGAAAAGGTTGCTTGAATACAGGAGTTTGAGACCAGTGAGAACAGTGAGACTGTGTTGCCTGGCCAACACAGTGAGACTCAATCACTTTCAAAAAATTTTTTTTCGACCGGGCTCGGTGACTCAACCTGTAATCCCAGCACTTTGGGAGGCCGAGGCAAGTGGATTGCCTGAGCCCAGCAGGTAGAGGCTGTGGTGGCTGTGAGCATGCCACTGTACAGCCTGGGCAACAGAGTAAGACTCCAACTCAAAAAATTTTTTTTGTTTTTCAATTAGTAGGCACGATGGTGCACACCTATAGAAAAAAAAGAAAGTTCAAACCAGCTGTCAGAGTCAGGGGGGAGGCTCCAGGAGGCAATGGAATCCCCCTTACAAAAGGACAATCCCCTGGCCGCCTCAGCTGGGCTGAATGACCCCTCTCTTTTCCTTCTAGTTCTGCATCTGTGTTACAGAAAATGAAGCAGGTACTTGGAGAGGTGAAGGTCAGGATCGGGGTGGATAATGGGGAACTGGCTCAGGACGGGAGGCAGGAGCCCCTGGTTTCCTCACCACGCCCCCTCACGTACTGTGTCCACTCCAGCCATAAGCAGCTCAGGCAGGCTTCCCATGGTGTCCCGAGGACTGAGCTGTCCACTGGTCAGCAGGAAGTGCAGGTAGCCAGACACCTGGGCCCCATCTGGCCCCCCTGCCTGTAGCTGGGCCTCCACCTCCTTGAGTTTCTCATCAATCAGCTTCTTCCCTGTGAGGACAATGGAGAACAGGAAGGGACAAAGTCAAAAGCCATGATCTCCAGGGACTAAGAGCCACTCCAGCAGCTGGTAGCATGAAGGGGAAGGTCCTGGGAGAGCCTGCTAATGCACAGACCCGGGAGCTGCCCCCATTCTACCTCCCTGGCCCCAGTCTGGGACTCCTCACCAAAGGAGAAGATAACGTTCCAACCATCCAGGTAATTCTTCCAGAAAGGCAGCAGGGAGCGGGTCCACTTGGGGAGAAAGGTGGCATAGATTGAGTTCTGGAACATGAGCCCTACAGATCGGACGAAGGCCACAGTGTCCTCGGGGATGGATCGCTCCAGGCAACCAATGCGTTTCTCGAACAGGATATAGCTAATAGCTGAGGAGTGCACAAAGGCCATCACAGGAGGCAGAGCCAGGGCACAAAGAATCCAGGGGGCCTTGAGGAGGGGGGAGCACAACCTCCACCTGGCCCATTCCCAGCCCCGGCCCCTCTCCAGTAAGTGTACCTTCCAAGGCAAAGTAGTAGAAGAGGTGAGCCACGTTGGGTACCTCGTCCCCTGTGGCACTCTCCGCCCGCAGCTGGTCCAGTCGCGTCATAAAATCATCAATCACCTCATTGAGAGCATCCGCGTAGAGAGCCGCCTCGGCTGGCTTCAGCAACCGCTGGTTTAGAGCATGGCGCAGCCGGTACCAGTGCTGACCTTCCCTGCGGGGTCACAGAGGAATAGCACAAACATAAACCTCTGGTGAGGGTTCAATTAAATAAGATCTCCCCACCCTGAGGCCTCCATCTCCCAAGTCAAGGGAAATCTCATACTCCTAGGATTTAGAATGATCGAGTCATCAAAATTTCAAATGACAGAATCTTAGAATCACAACATTTCAGACTCTCACTATAGCATAGTGGAAATGGGTAAGGTGGACAACCGGAACTAGACTTCCTAGGGTCAAATCACAGGTCTGTTACTGGTAGAGTGGCCTTAGGCAGATGGCTCAACTTTTGTGGGCCCCTTCTGTAAAATGAGCATATTAAGAGTGCCTATCTTAATAGAGTTATTTGGGATATTAAAGTGCTTAGCTCAGTGCCTGGCACATGCTGAGTGCTCAGAAAATGTGGTCTGATTGTCTTAGAATTATACAACTCTGGATTCTTCCTTATTGTGAAACAAGGGGGAATTGCAGTGGTTCTGGTTCCTCTGTGCAGAGACTGAGAAATAAAGGAGGAGCAGGTTAAAGTTCTTGGGGTGCTCAGGTTCTGCTTGGCCCAGTCAAGGAAACATGGTGGTCCACCAGGCTGATGCCCCAGACCCTACTGCCTCAGCCATCGGTAGATAGTCAGCCCCCTCCCTGGTTAGGCAGCGATGCTCCCATGGGTGGGAATATGCTTTCCACAGAGGGGCTTAATGTTCAGGGGTTTCACCCAGCCTCAGCCGTCCCCCAAACCTGTTGCCTTTCCTAAGCAAGCCGGATACAAGTCCATTTTCTCAAAGCTAGCTAGCTGCAAGGCAACAGGCATAACAGTCCAATTTTAAAAGGAAGAGAGGAAATTCTGCACATTCATGTGTGTACTCTACGCTTCTCCATGAAGTAGAGAAGAACACACCAAACTGTCAGCACTGACTGCTAAGGAGGGGGGATAGGAGTGGGGGGAAAGAGGGACAAGATTTTATTATTAGAATTTTTACAGTAAGTATTACCTTTGAATTTTAAAAACTAGTAAAGTTTTAAAAACATATTCTATTTTATTTTTTGAATCTGAGTCTCACTCTGTTGCCCAGGCTGCAGTGGCACAATCATGGCTCACCGCACCCTCAAACGCTTGGGTTCAGGTGGTCCTTCCACCCCAGCCTCCTGAGTAGCTGGGACTGCAGGCGTGTGCTACCATGCCCGGCTAATTTTTTTAGTTTTTGTAGAGACAAGGTCTTGCCGTGTTGTCCAGGATGGTATCGAACTCCAGGACTCAAGCAATCCTCCCACCTCGGCCTCCCAAAGTGCTGGGATGATTGATTACAGGCCTGAGCCACTGTGCCTAGGCAATTTTTAAAAATGACTCATTTAAATGAACTTCAACTCCCCTTCCCAGGAACTCTCTTTATTATGTTGAGGGAAAGCTCAAAAAGATAAACTAAAAATGTTGCTGAAAAAGAAATGAAAACCAGCCGGGCTCAGTGGCTCAGCCTGTAATCCCGCACCTTGGGAGGCTGAGGTGAGTGGATTGCCTGAGCCCGCGGGTTCGAGACCCGCCCGGGTAACTTGGCGAGACCGCATCTCTACAATAAATTTTTTTTTAAAATTAGCCGGGTGTGGCAGCGCGCACCTGTAGTTCCAGCTACTTGGAAGGCTGAAGTGGAAGGATTGCCGGAGCCCAGCAGGTCGAGGCTGCGGTGGCTGCGGCCACTGCACTCCAGTCTGGGTGACAGAGTGAGACTCCAGGCTCAAAAAAAAAAAAAGACTATCTCTCAAAAAAAAAAAATTTAAGTTAAGCCTTCCTAATTAATATGGTAATAATGTTTATAAATAGATATGTTCCATTATTATTAGTGTTCACATATTTTCAACATTCTATAATGTAGAATAATGGAACTGGGAAGTCCTTCAGGACGCCTTGGAGATACTCTGGTCCAAACCTTCTATTTCACAGATAAGAAACATAAGGCTAAGGAAAAGGAAATTATTATTTGTCCAAAGTCACCCAATATATTAGTAGAAAGCTCGTGAATGGTCCCTGTGCTTCCCAACAACTGTTTTTAGACTGTCAGGCTCAGGGAGACCCCACTCTGCCCATTATCCAACAGACTACCCCGGGCCCAGTCTTTTGACTTGGCCCGCTGGGGCCCTGTTCCAGTCCCTTTGGGCCCCGGCTCACGTGGTGAAGGGCCCATAGGCCAGGCCGTGCTGGTCCCGGTGCTCCTTCCACTGCTCCATGTCGTTGCGTACTGGGTACTTGCCCTCTTGCCGCATCACCTGCTCCAAGAGTGGGGCACTGGCCAGGTTCACGTGCTTCTTAGGCCCTAAGTGTGAAATCCACATTGGGCCGTACTTGGCCTTGTTCAGCACCTGTGGGGTTCAACCAAAGCTGAATGACTGGGGCCCAGCTGGGCAGGCACTTCCAGGAGAGGAGATGGGGGTGGAGGGTCTGATGGCTACACCAGAGCATGTACGCTGGGAAAAAAAAAAAACAAAAACAAAGTACATCATATAGGAGGTAGGCACCGGGATGGCCTGCTGTTCCAGAGGAAGCACACTGAAAAAATGGGCATACAAGAAGCTAGAATATTGAGAGTAATGTGTTCTGGTGGAACTGGGGGAATTGAGGTTCTTGGAGGAATGAGAGTTTGGAAAAATGGGATATGTGACAAACTGAGGTCTATTGATATGTATGTCGTGGCCCAGCACTTTAGGGAAACTGAGGCCTCTAGCGAGGTTTTTATGTTGCTAGTTGTTGAAAATGTAGTTAGTGATGTGGAATAAAGTAATAATATATAAAAGTTTAAGTTGAGTAATGCCCTGACAGCTGTAAATGTTGGTATTATAATGCTATTATTTTTTTAGTTCTTGAATAATTACTCATTTGGGTAGGAATCCTGTGAGTGGGGGTAATTCCCCTTGGGGTAGTAGGTTAACCAGAATCCTAGAAGACAAGTGCTTCTGTTTAAGTTAAATATCATGAATATTGTGATTTTTAAAATTACAAAAACTAATAAGCTTAGGATTGTTATGGCTATTATCTAGAATTCCTATAGCTTTTTCTTTTTTTTTTTTTTTTCGAGTTGGAGTCTCACTCTGTCGCCCAGACTGGAGTGCAGTGGCCGCTCCCGGCCACCGCAGCCTGTACCTGGGTTCCGGTGATCCTTCCGCCTCAGCCTTCCAAGTAGCCGGAATTACAGGCATGCGCTACCACGCCCAGCTGATTTTTTGATTTATTGTAGAGATGAGGTCTCGCTGCCCAGGTGGGTCTCGAACCCGCGGGCTCAGGCAATCCACTCACCTCAGCCTCCCAAAGGCGCGGGATTACAGGCTGAGCCACCGAAACTGGCAGCTTTTCCTTAGCATTTAACTACTGCAGCTTGTTGTCAGCGAGATGAAGATAAATGTCTTGTGTAATAAACATGATTAGAAACTTCAGAACAAAACAAGAAGCTGGATAAGAAAGTCAGGGCCCAAATATAAAATAAGCCATGTAGTATGTATTTTTTTTTTTAAATGTAATAAAATGAAATGGATTGCCTGTATCCGGTAATATGATTCTCGAATATTTTATCTTACTTATTTTTTTTGGAGGTAGAATCTCACTCTGTCACCCAGGCTGGAGTGCAGTGGTGCAATGCAGCCTTGATCTTCTGGACTCAAATGATCCCCCATCTCAGCTTCCTGAGTAGCTGGGACTATGGGTACATACCACCACACCCAGGTAATTTTTTATTTTTTGTGGAGACGAGGTCTCACTATGTTGCCCAGGCTGGTCTCAAACTCCTGGGCTCAAGTAATTTTTCGGCCTTGGTCTCCCAAAGTGCTGGTATTATAGGCATGAGCCACCACACCCAGCCTATCTTAGAATTTCTAAAGCACTTGACAATTGACAGTCGTAGCATCTATAAAATTGACATTGCTACAGTGTTTTTATAGTTGCTGAAAATGAGGAAGAAAAGAAATACATTTTGGTTTTGGGACGGGGTAAAACTTAAAAATAATCCACAAATCCTGAGATTAAATTTCCTGGCTAAATTACACCTACAAACAGAGAGAAAAAGGTATTTTATCTTTCATAACGTGTTACTGAAGAGATTTTAAGAAGATCAGAATATGTTCCAGTATAGAAATTAGGCCAGAGGGCTTCTATAAAAGAGATATTAAAATTATAGTAGAGATCTATCATTCAAATTATAGAAGAAACCTCATCCAACTCATAGTCCAAAAAAAATGCCAACCTTACTGGGTCTTACAACTGGTGTTAAATTAGATTCTCCTAGAACCAGTGCTACATAATTGCCCCCAATTTATCATCATCCTATTGCACAGACTCCACCCTGAGCTAATGACTGATCTTGCCAATTCCTAGGAAGACCATCTTGACACAACCCCAACATCCACTTAGACTTGTTTCCCATTTCTACCTCCTAGGAACAACTGCCAGCATGGTGTGATTTTGAACAGTTGATTGTCTGTAAACTATAGCAAATAAGCCGTTTTCCTAGAAGGCAAATAAATCCCTTGCTGGTGAGAGTCTAAAATGGCACATTCCTGCTCAGAGGACAGAATGTTAATATTTATAAAAATGACAAACAAATGTACAAACAAATTATGAGACATCCACATAATAGAATACCATATCATCTTTAAAGGGGACAAAGTATTGCCTTGGGGACTAATATAGAAAGATATCCAAGATAGATTGTTAAGTAAAAATGTATGGTACTTTTTGCCTAAGAAAGGGGTTCCAAATAAGAATACATAGCATTTGTATTTACTTTTACTGAAAAATACTGGATGGATACATTAGAAACTAATTTAAATGATTACAAAGGGAGGATGAAGGGGACAGTAGTGAGAGCCAGACAGCTTAATGTAGATCATGCTATCCTGCTTTGAGTTTTGAACCATAAATGTATTGCCTACTCAAACCCTCTAAAATCTAAAGGGTAAAGGCCAGGCATGGTGGCTCACGCCTATAATCCCAGCACTTTGGGAGGCGGAGGTGAGAGGAATGCCTGACTCAGGGGTTTGAGACCAGCCTAAACAACATGGCAAGACCTCATCTCTACAGTAAATAGATAATTTAAAAAATCTAAAGGGAATAAAAGAAACAATGTTTCCTGAAACAATAAGTCACCTGCCGTTGATCAGATAATTCCAGGAGGGAGGAAAACCTTGCTGAACTTCTGAATTCATGTAAATAATCCTTATATTTACAAGCAGGTCCTAGCCATACTCATTTTCCTATGAATGAGTTTTACTTACTTTTCTTAAAGTTTTCTTTTTAAAAAACACTTGACATACAGGCCTATTTTTCTCTATTAAATTCCTTACGAGCTTTATCCTAAAAGTAGGCTTAATTTATGCTTCCAGTTTAGCTTATTTAAGACATTAAGAATAAAATTACACGATTTCCATAGAGCTAACCATAAACCAGACACTGTTCCAAATGCTTTACTTACATCAACTCATTCAGCATAACATATTAGCTCCTCACTACAGCTGTTAGGGTAGTGGTAATGTTTAACATTACCGCAATTTTGCAGATGAGGAACCTGAGACCCAAAGAAGTTGTCCAAGGTCACTTTGCCTTAAGTGACAGAGTCAGGGTTCACTCTGACCACCTGGCTGAAGGCCACACTCTTAACCACTTACTCCATGGATCCCTGAGAAGAATGACTATGTCCTACTAAATAGAAACAAGCTTAGGCCCTTTGAAAACATGTGTTGTAGCCGGGCTCGGTGGCTCAGCCTGTCATCCTGCGCCTTTGGGAGGCTGAGGTGAGTGGATTGCCTGAGCTCACGGGTTCGTGACCCACCTGGGCAACTTGGCGAGACCTCGTCTCTACAATAAATCAAAAAATCAGCCAGGCGTGGTAGCGCGCGCCTATAGTTCCAGCTACTCGGAAGGCTGAGGCGGAAGGATCGCCGGAGCCCAGCAGGTCGAGGCTGTGGTGGCCAGGAGCGTGCCACTGCCCTCCAGCCTGGGTGACAGAGTGAGACTCCAACTCAAAAAAAAAAAAAGAAAAGAAAACATGTGTTGTTATTGTTGTTATTTTGAGTCAGGGCCTCACTCTATTACCCAGGCTGGAATGCAGTGGCACAATCACAGCTCACTGCAGCCTCGAACTCCTAGGCTCAGAAGATCCTTCCATCTCAGCTTCCTAAGTAGCTGGGACTACAGGCATGTGCCACCACGCTTGGCTAACTTTTCAATTTTTTATAGAGACAAGATCTCCCTAAATTGCCTAGTCTGCTCTCAAATGTTTGGGCTCAAGTAATCCTTCATCTCGGCCTCCCAAAGTACTGGGATTATAAACATGAGCCACTGCACCTAGCCAGCTTGTGTTATTTTAAAACCACAATAACTATGCAATAACCCAGGATTCCTCAACTGTGGCCCTGTTAACATTTGGGGCTGGATAATTCTATGTTATGGCAGACTGTCGTGTGCATCACAGGATGTCCAGCAGCATTCCTAGCTTCTACCCACTAGTACCCTGCCCCCTCTAAGTTGCGACAACCAAAAATGTCTCCAGACATTCCAAAATGTCCCCTGGGGGTGGAGAGGGAATCACCCTAGGTTGAGAACTACTGCAGTGAACCCAACCTCTTAATATATCTTTTAATTCTTTAATTTTGGAGGATTCTTTTTAAGAAATAATATATCATGTTGAAAAAAATATTTATCTGAAGTTTGGCTTCTTATCTTTCTGTTAAGTTCAAGTAAAATTGCATGTAATGTTTTAATACAAATGTCAACAGCAGTTACCTTAATGGTGGTAGACAGTTGTTTACAGATTAACTTTCTTTTTTATACTGTGATTTGTTTTTCAAAATTTTTTACCGCATTCTTAGAATCCGAAAAAAATATATATTTTTAAAAAGACTAGATAAATAGTCATGTAATGGGATACCAGCTTGTTCCCTGGAATCCAAAGTCTCTGAGACTATTTCCTGGCTGTCAGTGTGGAGGTTTCTTCAACATTTCTCCTTTCCCTAGGCCATGCCTTCTTCCTTCTTCCTCCTCTCAGTTAGTTACTTGGTGGAACTTAATAAAGATCTACTTATGTAAGAAGTTATTTTAGAAAGACATCAGAATACTTGATGAGAGATGCGTGCTGTGTCTGTGAGCCTTCCATTAGGTCGTAACCTGAGCCAGTTAGAGAATCCTAACATTCTCAGATGGGTCCTTGTCTAAGAGCCACTTTGCAGAACAGAGATAATCTGTCAGAATGAATGGGAGGACTAGCCCCCACCTGACGAAACCCCAAAGCAACAGGGTGTTGAATTCATTCAACAATCATTAAGTATATATCCTATTTCTCCTATACTGTTCTAGAAGTTAGGATATAGCAGTAAGCACAGCATAAAAGCCTACACTTAGGAGTTTGCATTCTAGTGCATGAGCCAGAGAGCTGAGAATTTAATTATATATGCTCTTAAGTTGCTTTCTAATTTTTTTGTGGATATCTTGTCACTTCAACTAGATTGAAAATTCTCAAGAGCAGAATCCATGTCATACTTCTTTAAGACCTCCCATATTGCTTGACACACTGCTAGGCACATTATAGACAATAAATATTTAACAGTTGTCAATGCATCCAGCAGAAAAAATTAAGTTGCAAATAGTGCAAAGAACATGAGACAGAGGCAGACATCGAAAGGAGGAGGGGAAGAGCAAACACAGGAAACTGGTCACAGTGTTTCCTCTAGGCTAGGAATTTGGTTTTTTTGTTGTTGTTTCTGTTTTCATTTTTGAGTCAGAGTCTCACTCTGTTGCCCAGGCTGGAGTACAGAGGCAAGCTCATGGCCACCGCAGCCTCAACCTGCTGGGCTCAGGCGATCCTTCCGCCTCAGCCTTCCAAGTAGCTGGAACTACTGTTTTAAGAGTCTGGAAGAACAATCTGAAAGGAAATTAAGAAAACAGTTAAATTTACAATGATCTCTATTATAGACTGGATGTTTGCATCCCTCTCAAATTCATATGCTGAAACCCTAACCGCTGGCATAGCTGTATTTGAAAATGGGGTCTTCACAGAAGTAACTAGGGCTAAATGAGGTTACAAGAGTGAGGCCCTGATCTGGCAGGATTAGTGTCCCTATAATAGGAGATACCAGTGAACTTGCTGTCTAGGTTACAGGGAGAAGGCAGCTATCTACAAGCCAGGAAGAGAGCCCTTACCAGAAACCAACTGCACTGGCACCCAAGTCTCTTACTTCTAGTCTCCAGAGCTGTGAGAAAATAAATTTCTGTTGTTTAAGTCATCCAATCTGTGGCATTTTGTTATGGCAGTCCGAGTAGAACAATAGATAGTATCCAAAAGAGTGAAACATCTAGGAGTAAATTTAATCAAGGAAGTAAAACACTTGTACATGGAAAATAAAAAAACACTACTGAAAGAAACTGAAGACCTAAATAAATGGAAAGATATACATGTTCATGGATTAGGGGGCTTAATATTATCAAGATACCAGTACTCCCCAATGGCCTTTCTGCAGAAATGAAAAAACTGATCCTATGCAGAGCTGGTTCAACATTTGTAAGACCATAAACATAATTAAATATATCAACAGATATAAAAACAAAACCACATGATTATATCATTAGACGCGGAAAAAGCTTTTGGTAAAATCCAGCACCCCTTCTTGATAAAAACCCTCGAACATCTAGGCGTAGATGGAACATACCTAAAATAGTAAGAGCCGTCTATGAGAAACCCACAGCCAACATACTGCTAAACAGACAGAAATTGGAACGATTTCCCCCTGAAAACTGGAACAAGACAAGGATGCCCACTCTCTCCTCTCCTTTTCAACATAGTTTTGGAAATCCTAGCTAGAGCAATCAGGCAGGAGAAGGAGATCAGGGGTGTCCAAATAGGAAAAGAGGAAGTCAAGTTACCCCTCTTTGCAGACGACATGATACTATACCTCGAAAATCCAAGAGAATCTGTCAAAAACCTCCTTGCACTGATAACGAACTTTGGTATAAAATAAATGTGCAAAAGACAGTCGCATTTCTATACACCAACAATAAACAAACAGAAACCCAAATAAAAAACACAATCTCAGCCGGGCTCGGTGACTCAGTCTGTAATCCCCCGCCTTTGGGAGGCTGAGGTGAGTGGATTGCCTGAGCCCGCGGGTTCGAGACTCGCCTGGGCAGCGAGACCTCATCTCTACAATAAATCAAAAAATCAGCCGGGCGTGGTAGCGCATGCCTGTAATTCCGGCTACTTGGAAGGCTGAGGCGGAAGGATCACCGGAGCCCAGCAGGTCGAGGCTGCGGTGGCCGGGAGCGGCCACTGCACTCCAGTCTGGGTGACAGAGTGAGACTCCAACTCAAATAAAAAAAAAAGCAACACAATCTCATTCACACTTGCCACACACACACACACACACACACACACACACACACAATCAAATAACTTGGCATCTTCCTAACCAGAGACGTGAAAGACCTTTACAACAAAAACTGTAAAACACTGCTCAAATAAATCAAAGATGACACAAACAAATGGAAAAATATTCCATGCTCATGGTTTGGAAGAATCAACATTGTTAGGATGTCCATCCTATAGATTTAGCACAAGACCCATTAAATTATCAGCAGCATTCTTCTCAGACCTCGAAACGACAAAACAGAAATTAATATGGAAATATAAATGACCGTGAATAGCCAAAACAATCCTCAGCCAAAAAAAAAAAGTGGGATGTATCACACTCCCAGACCTTAAACTTTATCATAAAGCTACAATAATCAAAACAGTCTGGTATTGGTACAAGAACAGGCATATAGACTAATGGAACAGGATAGAGATTCCTGAAGCAAAACCTCAATTTCTCAAGCAACTCATCTTCGACAAAACCTCCACCACCAACCACTGGGAGAGGAGAACCTATTCAATAAATGGTACTGGGAAAACTGGGTGACCACAGGCAGAAGATTAAAGACCCCTACCTATCTCCATACCACAAAAATCAACTCTAAATGGATCAAAGACCTAAATATAAAACTTCAAACTAGAAAAGAGCCTTAGAAAATGCAGAAGACACCCTTATGGAAATTGAAACTGGCAACCAGTTCCTGATCAAAACCCCAAGTGCCCATGCCATAAGAGATAAGATAGACAAGTGGGACCTCATCAAACTGACAAGCTTCTGCAAAGCCAGAGAAACCATCAAGAGAGCAGGGAGACAGCCCGCAGACAGAGAAAAAATATTTGCCAACTATTTGTCTCACAAAGGCCTAACATCTAGGATCTACAAGGAACTCAAACGTGCTAAAAAGAAAAAAAAAAAAAGCCCCATTGCAAAGTGGGCAAAATATATGAATAGACACTTCTCAAAAGAAGACATACAAGAAGCCAACAGATACATGAAAAAATGCTCAGCCTCACTAGTCATCAAAGAAATGCAAATTAAAACTATACTGAGATACCACCTAACTCCATTCCGGATGGCCATCATCAAAAACTCAAAAAACAACAATTGCTGGAGAGGATGCGGCGAAAAGGGAACACTTCTACACTGTTGGTGGGAGTCTAAATTAGTACAACTTCTGTGGAAAACAGTGTGGCAATTCCTAAAAGATCTAAAAATCGACCTTCCATACGACCCTGCAATCTCCCTACTGGGAATACACCCGGAAGAACTCAAATCACTCTATGAAAACTATACCTGCATACGTATGTTTATTGCAGCATTGTTCACGGTAGCAAGAACATGGAACCAACTGTGCTGCCCATCGAAAGAGGCCTGGATTTTTAAAATGTGGTACATATACACGATGGAATATTATGCAGCCATAAAGAAGGACAAAATCATGAACTTCACAGCAACCTGGATGGACTAAGAGTCTATAATACTGAGTGATATATCACAGAAACAAAGAACTGGGTATTACATGTTCTCACTCATAAGCAGACCTTGAACAATTATCATAATACTATAAAAAAAAAGAATTGGCAGTAGCGGGAAACTGCTGGGGGGCAGAAGGGAGGCGGGATTGGCAGTAGTGGGAATCTGCCGGGAGAGGGGATGTACACCTCATCAACAAGGATACCTGCATAATGAACGTTTGTATACCTAACCCTGAATTGTACCCCACATCTTTAAAATAAAAAAATTAGGCCGGGTTCGGTAGCCCAGCCTGTAATCCTAACACTTTGGGAGGCCGAGGCAAGTGGATTGCCTGAACCTGCCAGTTCAAGACCAGCCTGGGCAACTTGGTGAGACCTCGTCTCTACAATAAAATAAAAAATAGCCGGGCATGGTAGCTATCGTAGAGACCTCATCTCTACAATAAAATAAAAAATAGCCCGTCTGTAGTTCTGGATTACTTGGAAGGCTGACGCAGAAGGATCATTGAAACCCAGAAGGTCGAGGCTGGGGAGGCCGTGAGCATGCATGCCACTGCACTCCAGCCTGGGTGAAGGAGGACACTCCAACTAAAAGTAAAAATTTAATTTAATTTAAAAATTAAAATAGAAAAAAAATTAAAAGAAAAAGCTGATCCTCAAATCCACATGGAACTACAAAAGGCCCTGAATAGCCAAAACAATATTTAAAAAGAAAACAAAGTTGGAACGCTCTCATTTTGATTTCTAAATTTACCACAAAGTTACAGTAATCAAAACAGTATAGTACTGGCATAAGGATAGACATATGGACAATGAAATACAACTGAGACTCCACAAATAAGCCCAAACATCTATGGTCAATTTCTTTTCGACAAGGATGCCCAGACCATTCAATGGGGGAAAGAAAATCTCTTCAATAAATGGTACTGGGACCACCGGATAACCAAAATACCAAAGAATGAAGTTGGACCCCAATCTCACTTTATATTTAAAAATTAACTCAAAATTGTTGGCAAAAGATGTCTTAGATAAAGTCAATATGTGAATGACACACCTGAAAAACATGTAATGCAGATGACAAACAAAATCTGTGTTTGATCTACTATAAAACATCATTTATTTTGAGATACAATATTATTTTATGAACCATTAATAAAGAAAAGTGCTGCAATTAAACTTCAAAAAATTAACTCCAAATGGATCAACAACCTAAATATAAGAACTAAAACTATAAAACTCTTTGAATAAAATATAAGGGTAAATTTTCATGACACTGGATTTGGCAATGAATTGTTAGATTTTATATCAAAAGCATGGTCAATCTAAAAAACAGATAAATAGGACTTCATTAAAATTAAAAACTTTTTGTGCATCAAAGGACATTAAGGAGAACGTGCAAAGACAACTTACAGAATGGGAGAAAATATTTGCAAGTTGTCTATATGATAAGCATTTAGTATCCAGAATACATTTAAAAAACGGTTACAGCTCAACAATAAAAACACAAACCCAATTTTAAAATAGGCAAAGAACTTGAGTAGACATTTCTCCAATGAAGACATACAAATGGCCAATAAACACATGAAAAGATGCTCAACATCACTGGTCATTAAGGAAATCCAAACCAAAGCTATTTCACACCCACCAGAATGGCTTCAAAACAAAAAAACAGAAGATAACTAGGTGTTGGAGAAGATGTGGAAAAGTTGAAACCTTTGTACATTGCTGGTGGGAATGTAAAAATGGTGCCGTTGCTATGGAAACATTTAGCAGTTTCTCGAAGAGTTAAACATAGAATTATCACATGATCCAGCAATTCCACTCCCAAGTATATAACCAAGAGAAATGAAAACATGTCCACACAGAGACTGTACCTGAATGTTTAGAGCCACATTATTTATAATAGTCAAAAGATGCCAAATGCTCATCAATTAATGAATGTAAACACAAATGGTGGTATATACAAGGGGGACCCCAAGAAAACTGGAATTATTTTTTGATGGGTGGGCCCCTTGCAGTACAGGCTTCCACAACTAGGTAAGTGTTTTGGGAACCCATCAGTATCAATGTATTAGCTATCACTGTTGTGAGAGGCTATGTTCAGCGTCAATGAATTTTTTTTTTTTTTTGAGATTCTTTCAATGTGATCACCCATTTCATGATGGGTGATTTACAAGCACACCTGTCCACACCACACTGAGTGTTCAGGAGTTTTTTCTTTTACCAAAAATGACATAAGCTTCATGCCCTACCCTCCCAATTCACCTGATCTTGCCCTGAGTGATTTTTTTGTTGTTGTTGTTTCCCTGAATGAAAAAAGTTCTCAAAGGGGAGGGGAAAAAAAACTGTTTTGAGGAGTGGAAAAAGCATCTTGATAGGTGCATTGCATCAGATGGAGAGTACTTTGAAGGTGACTGAAATTTAAACATGTCAGAATAAATATACAATTTTTTATAAATAAATTCCGGGCTTTTGGGGGTCTCCCTCATATATATACAATGGACTATTATTCAGGCATAAAAAATGAAGTATTCACTCACGCTACAACTTGGATGAACTTTGAAAACATACACTAAGTGAAAGAAGCCAGACACAAAAGGGCACATATTGTATGATTCTTTTCATGTGATTTTTCCAAATAGACAAATCCATAGAGACAAAGCAGATTAAAGATTACCAGGAAGGTGGGGGAGAGCACAATGGGGAGTGATTAAGTAATGGCTGTGGGGTGTTTTTCTGGGGTATTGAAAAAGCACTGAAACTGCAGAGAGGTGTAGTTGCACTACATTGAGGGTACACTAGGGGCCACTGAATTGTACAGTTTAAAATGGTTAATTGTGGCTGGGCTCGGTGGCTTAGCCTGTAATCCCAGCACTTGGGGAGGTTGAGGCGAGTGGATTGCCTGAGCCCGCGGGTTTGAGACCAGTCTGGGCAACTTGGCGAGATCTTGTTTCCACAATAAATCAAAAATTAGCCGGGAGTGGTAGCACGCACCTATAGTTCCAGCTACTTGGAAGGCTGAGGTGGAAGGATTGTTGGAGCCCAACAGTTTGAGGCTGCGGTGGCCAGGAGCGTGTCATTGCACTTCAGTCTGGGCAACAGAGTGAGACTCCAACTCAAAAAGAAGGTTAATTGTATGTGATGTGAATCTCACCTCAAAGGAAATATTTTTTTTAAAGCCTAGAAGAAGTTTGTGATATTTTAAAACCTCTAGAGCCTCAAGCAAGACCTCTGTTGTGGACAAAAGATTTTCCCCCAGAAAGGAGAGACAGAAAGGGGCTGAGAGTTGGGCCTTAGTTCCAAGGTTTCTTCTCTTCCAAGATCAAGAGGAAAAGTTGGCCAGACCGGGCTTTTCTTTCCCTCATTAGTTCCTAGGCCTGGATTAAAAAACAGGTTTGAGAGGATGTTTGTTCATCTGCTCTCCAAAAAACACAGTCTGAACTGGAATAGTATTTTCCTCCCAGCAACAAGCTGATAGTGAGCAGCCTTCTGGAAGAGTGAACAAAAATGGGAGGGCTTCCCTCATCTTTGACAAGCTAGAACGAGGTTGCAAAAAACAGCAGAAACCTATGCATGCTGAGAATCAGTTCAAAACTCTATGAATGAGCAAGAAATAGAAAAAGCCTAATAGTAAGTAAGCAATGAATACTCAGCCGATAGAAAGGGCCAGGGTCACTGGACGCAAGTAGCTCTGATTCTTGACATCTTCGCCTAGTTTAAAGAAGGAACAGATAAATAAATCAACAAATGATTATTTGGGGAGAAAATATAGTTAGAGCCCACATCCATGGTCATTGCTGGCCTACAGAGTGTCTTAAGTAGGAACTAGAAAAAAGTGCCTGTTGTGGGTAGATGCAGCGCATCTGGGCCACAGCCCAGGGCCTGATGCCAAGCGCAGGCTCGGTTCCTGCTTCTCATGTGACCTCTCCTCGGTCAGGCACCTGCGCCCTGTGGATCTCACATCATACACAGAAACTAATTCCAGATGGATTAAAGATTTGAAAAGGAACTACAACAAGAAGAAAGTATTGGATGAATACACTATTCAAAAATCCGTTAGAGGCTGGGCATGGTGGCTCACGCCTGTAATCCCAGCATTTTGGGAGGCTGAGAAGGGAAGACTGCTTGATCCCAGAAGTTTGAGACCAGCTTGGGCAACATAGAGAGACCTGGTCTCTACTCTTAAATAATAATAATAATTTTTAAAAGTGTTAGAAAAATAAAAACAAAAACAGAGATTTTACAAAAGAAGAAATACAAATAGTGAATCTATATGAAAAATATGTTCAGTCTCACAAATAAGAACATGCAAACTATATGCCACAGAGACATACCATTTTCAACTATTATATTTGCAGAGATTTGTTTGTTTTTGAGTTGGAGTCTCACTCTGTCGCCCAGACTGGAGTGCAGTGGCCACTCCCAGCCACCGCAGCGCAGCCTTGACCTGCTGGGCTCCAAGATCTGCCTCAGCCTGATTTTTAAACATTTGGAATGCCCTTTTAAACATTGGAATGCCCTTTGTCATGCAAAACTACTGCGTTTGTAACTTTCCTGGAAGAGGACACTTTGTCACTATGTGTCAAAGACCTGAACAAAATCTGTTATCACAACAATTCCATTTTTAGAAGTTTTGCTCTCAGGAAATAACTGAGGATCTACACGAATATTTAGGTACGGATATCTTCATCAAAGTTTTTTACATTAAAAAATCTAAATGTATAACAAGGGGGTTCAGTAAATTCTGATATAGTCATGTAATGGAATGTTATTCAGTCATTAAAAATTGTTGTAGACATGTGCTTATCGAAAAAGAAAGCACTTTGGGAGGCCAAGGTGAGATGATTGCCTGAGCTCATGAATTCGAAACCAGCCCAGGCAACTTGGTGAGACCCCATCTCTACAATAAATCAAAAATTTAGCCGGGCATGGTGGTGCATGCCGGTAGTTCCAGTTACTTGGAAGGCTGGGATAGAAGGATCACCTGAGCCCAGCAAGTCGAGGCTGCCCTGGCTGTGAGCATGCTACCTACTGCAGCCTGAGTGACAGTGAGACTACAACTCAAAAAAAGAAAAAGAGAAAGATATTCATATCTAATTTTCAGTAAAAATGGCAAGTTACAAAAGAAAGTCTATGTTATGCTTTCATTTTTTTTTTTTTTTTGGG
>NW_007247742.1:378731-395587 GCF_000164805.1 Carlito syrichta | reverse complement strand
GTTGCCCAGACTGGAGTGCAGTGGCCGCTCCCGGCCACCGCAGCCTCGACCTGCTGGGCTCCGGCGATCCTTCCGCCTCAGCCTTCCAGGTAGCCGGAATTACAGGCGCGCGCTACCGTGCCCGGCTGATTTTTTGATTTATTGTAGAGATGAGGTCTCGCTGCCCAGGCGGGTCTCGAACCCGCGGGCTCAGGCAATCCCCTCACCTCAGCCTCCCAAAGGCGCGGGATTACAGGCTGAGCCACCGAGCCCGGCTTCATTTTTTAAAAGCATATATATGGCATGGGGAAAACAGACAATGCCTGTTTATAATAGAATCATGGGTGTGTTTGTGTATGCACTTCACAAATGCTTATTAAGCACCTATGGATACAAGGCACTGTGCTCTGTGCTTGGGGTTGGGATTCTGGATGATCTGAATTTTCTTTTTTGTTTCTTTATATTTGCTGATTTCTCTACAATAAGCCTGAATTACTTCTGCAAGTCATTACAACTAAATATAAATGGGATTTTCTCTAAATGTGGCACGTAGCCACAAAATTAGCATGTGACTCATATTAATGGGATTGAAAAAGAAAAGGTAATTTGTATAGGGGAAAAACAGTGCCTGTCTCATTGCCATGTGCTTTGATCTCAGCTCTGTCATCCCCAGCTGGCGGTATCAGTTGAGGGGCCAGGGACTGCTTGGCTGGAGATTTTGTTCTAGTTTCAGCTCAGCGCTACCAGGCTGCGTGACTTTGCCATAGCACCCTTAAGACCTTCCATGTATCCACATACACAAAGTTTGAACTCAGCCTTCTCTGAGCCTAAACTGTTGATTACCCTGTGAGCCTCCTAAAATGAGGAAGAATGGGAGGCCTGTAAGGAGCTGCCATGAGGTGACCTCCCACTTCCCACTTGCCCCCCCGTCTCCTCGGGAGGCATCATGAGGCCACTTCTCATCACCTCGTGGGTTCTGCCGAGGTGCAGATTTTCTGCCCTGACCCCCACCCCCCAGAAAAGAGCTGTGGAATGTAAAACCCTTTAGCTGTGGTCTAGCAGGAGCCTCTCAACAACTCACATCCTTCCTTTCCTAAGGAGGATCAAAGGGCCCTCATGCGCTGGCCAGAATGTGTTGAGGACTCGACGGCAACCAAGGTTGTCAAACCTTTTTAGCCTTTTCAGATAGCGGGGCACAAGTCACTGTGGTACCAAGAACTACCCATGAATATGGTCAAAAAATTACTTTAACTGGATTTGGAAGTAACTCTCAGATTGGACAATGGACGGATGTCATCATGTAGGCATATTAATGAAGGCTTCTCCAGAGAAACAGAAACAGTAGGATGTATGTATATACAGAAGGTGACAAAACCACGTATACACTTTAAAAAAAATTTTTTTTGAGTTGGAGTCTCACTCTGTTGCCCAGGCTGGACTGCCACCCCAGCACCGACATACTGGGCTCCGACGATCCTTCTGCCTCAGTCTTCCAAGTAGCCAAAACTACAGGCACACGCTACCACACCTGGCTCATTTTTGATATATTGTAGAGATGAGGTCTTGCCAAGTTACCCAGGCTGGTCTCAAACCCGCGGGCTCAGACAGTCCACTCACCTCAGCCTCCCAAAGTGCTAGGATTACAGGCTGAGCCACCGAGCCCAGCCTACACATTTTAAGGAAGGAAAAAAACTGTATTAAAATTGCAATACTCCCAGCCTGGACAACTTGGCAAGATCTCTCCACAATAAATAAAAAAAATAGTTGGGCACAGTAGTGCGCACCTGTAGTTCCAGCTACTTGGAAGGCTGAGGTGGAAGGATCGTCTGGGCCCGGCAGATGGAGGCTGCAGTGACTGTGACCATGCCATTGCACACAAACCTGGGCAACAGAGTGAGATTCCAACTGAAAAAAATTTGCAATACTCAATATATAATGATAACAAACTGCAATTACAAGAGGTACTAAAGTGGTTACCATCAGCATCCAGACACTTCTGATTACAGCAAACTAAAAGTAATACATAGGTAACATCTCTTAAAATGTGTGTACTTTTTTTGGCACCCCAGTGTGTGTGTGTGTGTGTGTGTGTGTGTGTGTGTGTGTGTGTGTGTGTGTGTACAGAGAGAGAGAAAGAGAGTGAGAGAGATTTTACAGAATTAGCTCACTTGATTATGGGGATTGGCAAGTCTAAAATCTGCAGGGCTGGTCAGTAAGCTGGAAATTCCAGCAGAAGTCAATGTTGCAGTCTTGAAACTGAAGGTAGTCTGAAAGCAGAATCCCTTCCTCGTCTGGGGACTTCAGTCTTTTCACTTAAGACCTTCAACTGACAAGGGTCACCCATATTATGAAGGGTAATCTGCATTACTCAAAGTCTACTAATACAAGTGTTAATGACACCTACAAAATATCTTCTCCATAAAATCTAAACTGGTGTTTGACTAAACAACTGGGTGCCATAACCTAGTTAAGTTGACATAAAATTAATGATGATAGTGGATGAACCTTTTTGAGTCAATACACGTATTGTGGAAATAGATGTGTTAAGGAAATGCAGTACTTCTCTTGATTGTAAAAGGTGTTTCTAATAGGAAAATACCACAATTAGAACAGTGGTAAGGGATCAAGTGGACAACCAGAATCTGTTTTCTGACCTGAGCCACATCATATCACTAAAGTAGTATATGATGCCAGGGAAAGGAGAGAGGTGGAAGATCACTGCCTTGATTAAAAACTAGTAGAAACCTGGTTGGGTTCAGTGGCTCGTGCCTGTAATCCCAGCACTTTGGAAGGCAGAGGTGAGAGGATTGCCTGAGGCCAAGGGTTCAAGACCATCCTGGGCAACTTGGCAAGACCTCATCTCTATAATAAAGCAAAGAAAAAAAATTAGCCAGGCGTGGTGGTGTGTGCCTGTGGTTCCAGCTGCTTGGAAGGCTGAGGTAAGAGGATCGCCTGAGCCCAGCAGGTCAAGGCTGTGGTGGCTGTGAGCATGCCACTGCACTCCAGCCTGGGCACAGAGTGAAACTTTGACTCAAAAAGAAAAGAAAAGGACTAATAGAAACCACATGTTTAAGGAAACTATCCAACAGGCTGTACAGACTGCCCTCCCACTGGGGCCAGTTAGCCTTAGTGACAACCAATTATGCAGAATAGAGCCTATGGCCATCTAGGGGTTTGAACATGGAGCTTGACTGACATTGCCACCCAGAATACCTCATTTAAGAGATAATTACTGGTTTGTTATTGAGCACTGGCAGATATTGAGAAACCAGTAAGGTACGTCCTGACATCCTTATCATAGGATGGGCAGAAATGAGAAAGTGGGTATTATCTAATTAGTATCCCTTGCTAAATGGAAGTGTACAAGAAGTAAATGCAACATTAAATGATTAGCCAGTCACCCTCCGGATGAGCTGATTCAAATGCAAGATCTATGCCAGCAGCTCAGGTTTCTTGGGGGCACTGAGGCTCTTGACAATGACTTGGCCTGGTTCATGGGTGGATCAGCTAAGTTGAAGGCCCATGGGGTGTGCTGTGCTGCTGCTGCTGCACAGCCCTGATGGAGGATTTTTAAAGGGGAAATTGAAAATATAACTGGACAACCAAGTCTTAGCTCCCAGTGGGTCACAGGTTCAAGAAAGTCAGTTTGGACTCTAAACGTGGCAGTTCACCCAAAAAGTACCTCCCATTTGATTGGCTGTAAGTGACCCAACCCAGTAATTAATCCTTCTCATTCTACTATTTTTCTTCCCAACCTACTCCTTAGAGAACCAGGCTACAGGAATCTGCAAGCCCCAAGAAGAATCAGAAAGCAAACAGCTCTAATTTGGTGCTTCTGTTGCCACAGGTTTATGCTTGCTGACCTGGGGCAATCATGGATAGTGATGATAATGATCATATATATAAGTTCACAACTCCTAAGATGGTCCTGATGTAGGCCACAAGTCAAGGGGTGGGATGTTCTAGGATGGTGCACGGTATACAAGGAAGAAACTACTGAGCCACCTAAGGACAAATCAAGGTATCCATGTGGGTAGGACATGAGGAAGGCTGGGAAAAGGGGGGAAGTGCTTGCTACAGGGACTAGTCATCCTGATTGTATGGCTGTGGAAGGAGAACAACACTGGTCTGTGGGACATCAGGGACCAGCTCTGGGAGGCCAAGGGTGGAGGAAGGGACTACTGATCTCTCTCTCCCAGCTCTCGTCTACAGGGCTTCTAAGCCAGACTGCTGCTGCCACTGGCCTCAACTTGACTACTGCCAACAAGGAATCTGAATTCAAGAACTCATATATTATGTATATATTTTTTGTTTCTGTTTTTGTTTTGTTTTGTTTTTTGGAGTCAGGACTCACTCTGTTGCCCAGGCTGGAGTACAGTGGCATGATCACAGCTCACTGCAGCCTTAACCTCCTGGGCTCCTGGGATCCTTCCGTTTCAGCCTTCCAAAGAGCCACCACACCTGGCTGATTTTTAAATTTTTTTTGTAAAGACAAGGCCTCACTATGTTCCCAGGCTAGACTCAAATTCTTGAGCTCAAACAATCCACCTGCCTCAGCCTCCTAAAATGCTGGGATTATAGGCATGAGCCACCACACCCAGCCTGAATCCAAGAACTCTTAGATACTTCCAATAGTCACAGACTTCAGAAAGGACTATCCTCCACTAAAGACAATGGAACAAGATGAACTTTGTGGACACTGATTTGGTCTCACCTTATTATTGTTGGCCTCTTTTGCACATTTGTCACAGATTGCTCCAAACTCGTCCGCATGGGTAGTAATAGGCAATGGTATTGCTCTGGACTTCTTGAGGAGGGTATGTGTGGCTGGCAACGGCTCTAGTTAACTCCAGATGGGAAGCCTGGCTGCGATCAATCTTCCAAGTAGACCTGATCAGTATCAACAAGCCAACCCTAAATCTAGCAGCTATCAGTTGGATAAACAGGAGGGATGTAACTTTAGGCGCAGTTATGTACAGCCTTGTCTGATATTGCCTAAGACAAACAGAACAGATGTGACACAACCCTCTATCAGTAAAAGTAACTAGAGTATCTGACAGGGGTGGCCTATGCTTCTGAGAATTCTTAGTTGGATGCGTGAAAGGTTGGAGTGGAGTTGCTGGGAACCAGCCCCAATCTGGCAACCTTGTACATGTCCATGCATGCAAAGACTTGGGCCACAGCTTATGAGTTTGGCGGGAACACTGTGATCCTTCTGGAACACAAAAAAATGTGAAGCCTGTATAAAGCTATCATAAGCCACTTCCCACTCACCTTCCTGTGTCACCTGGCAGGCTGCCATGAGACCATTTCATCACCTCCCTCCTGGGTTCTGATGAGATATGAGGCTTTCTACCCTGCTCCCTCAGAAAAGGGCTACAGAGTATAAAACCCCCTAGCTGCAATCTAGTAGGAGCACCTCAGAAACAGGTCACCCTACATCTCCCATTGCAGTCATTTGTCCCCTTGTATTTTGGTGTTGTCCTTTTGGGTAGGTGGGACAAGGAGCTTCGGCTTATTCTTCTTTTCACTGTCTATGTAAGTAATAAGCCATCTAAATCTGAAAGTGACTCGTTTTATTTTTGCTAGTCGAATCTGTCAGGCTTTGGCCTTCACTTGTCTTACATGTGTGACTGTAACATTTATTTCCTTATCAGTTAAACAAGGGAATTATCCTACTACTGTGCCCCTGGGGTACACTGTGGCTAGCCCACATGTGAAGGCTGGATAAGCCAACGCAGGCCTGGCAGCTGTTAGCTAAATTACAGGTACAGTCCTTGAAAGGCACTACTCCACCTTCAAGGCAAAGGTTCATCAACTGGGGTGCACAGAGGCTGGAAGTCAGGGGGGAGAGCTGAAATCCTATACAGTATGCTACGCATAAACTCATTTGTTTGGTTTTTGCTGTAGAGAGCGCCACGGCTTTCAGACTTTCAAAGAGTTGGAAACCCAAACTCTTTGAAATTTAGGAAACTTAGCTCTGAGTTGTATGTACCTTGAAAACTCAAAAAGTGATACTGAGCTAAAAAGTGGAAATAATTCAAATATCCACCAGTAGGTGAATGCCAACACAAGTTACGGCATATCCCTACAGAAAAATGAGGAAAAGGAATGAAGCCCTGATACTTGCTACAACATGGAGGGACCCTGATATCATCCTACTAGGAGAAGGAAGCCTGTCCCAAAAGACCACATTTGTATACATGATTCCTTTCATATGCAATGTCCATCATAGGCAGATCCATAGAGACAGAAAGTAGATTCGCGGTCGCCAGGGGCTGCTAAAGTTTACCAGGTTTTTTTCTAGAGTGATGATTGCACTCTATGAATATGCTGAAAACCATTTCATTGTTAAATGGGCCAGCTGCGTGGTATGCAATTATATCTCAATAAAGCTGCTACCAAAAACAAAAACAAAAAACCCCACCTGGAATCCATAACCCCTTTACCCCAAACTGTATACTTCATTTAGATGTTCTATTCTGCCAGTTTCGTTTTTACGGATAGTGGGCTCCTTAGCAGGGCTCTCAGCATAGCAAAACAACACAAACAGCAAGCACATAGCCCTGAGGACAAAAGTGAATTCACAAACGTCAAGTGCTGTTCTGCCAATGTCAACAAACCAGCCCTAAAGCTAGCAGCCAACAGTTGGACAAACAGGAGAGATGCAACTTTAGGCACAGGCCATGCCTTCACCTATGTTGACAGATGCCAGAAGGAAGTTCTATTTGGGGTCAAAGGCAAAGAGGAGTCCAGCTGGGACAGCCCTGTCACAGTGCTGTCAAAGTGTCATCAGGAGTTAACCCCAATCCCCTCACACAAATGGAATTCACATTTCCAAATGACAGGAGGTGCTAAACAATTAGCAGCATTCCCAGGTTCTCCTTGCTCCATGCCTTGCCTCAGATGATCTCTTCCAAGACCAGACCAAGCCAATGGCACCATTTGGAGTTTTGATGAGCAAAATTACTTGTTTTTTATTACAAATATTTTAATGTTAAAAATTTGAGAAAATAATATCATAAACACCCATATACCCATTCTCCAAGAATTAAGAAGTGTTCATATTTATCACTTCAATATTTTTTTTTTTGAGTTGGAGTCTCACTCCTTCGCCCAGGTTGGAGTGCAGTGATACGCAAGCTCATGGCCACCCCAGCATCGACCTGCTGCCTCCGGCGATCCTTCCACCTCAGCCTTCCAAGTAGCCGGAATTACAGACACGCACTACCATGCCCGGCTATTTTTTATTTTATTGTAGAAACAAGGTCTTGCCAAGTTGCTCGGGCTGGTCTCGAACCCGCAGTCTCAGGCAATTCACTCGCCTCGGCCTCCCAAAGTGTTGGGATTACAGGCTGAGCCACCGAGTCCTCAATATTTTTTAAATGAAAAATGTTAAATACAAAATCTCTTTCTTAGCCTTCTCCAGTCCCTTGGCCCTCCCTCCCCAAAGTAACCACTACCCTGAATTTGAAGCTTATCCTTCCTGCCAGTGTCTATATAACTTACTTAGTTATTTAATTTGATTTTTTTTTTTTGAGTCGGAGGCTAACTCTGTCACCCAGACTGGAGTGCAGTGGTACGCTCATGGCCACTGTGGCCTCTATCTACTGGGCTCAGGTGATCCTTCTGCCTCATCCTTCCAAGCAACTGGAACCATGTATACCACGCCCAGCTAATTTTTTTTATTTATTGTAGAAACAATACAGGCTGGTCTCAAACACCTGAGCTCAGGCAATCCTCTCGCCTCTGCCTCCCAAAGTGCTGGGATACAGACTTGAGCCACCGTGCCCAGCTTTAATTTGATTTTTAATTTTAAATAACATGGAGATGGAATCTTGCTGTGTTACTCAGGCTAGTCTTGATCCCCTGGGCTCAAACAGTCCTCCCATTTCGGCCTCCCAAAATGCTGGGATTACAGCCACAAGTCACTTCACCTGGCCTATAACTGTAACATGTATGTATGTACATATCCAATGGCAACCTATAGTATTTTTGTGTGGTTTAAAATTCATAGAAGTGGTATTCTATTGTACATATCATTCTATATTCAACTTTGTTTTTGAGTTATCTATACTGATAAAGCATTTGTGCATTCATTATGACTACTGTATAGTACTCCACTGTATGACTATATCGGGATTTATTTATCCTGTCCATGGGCATTTAACATGTTTCTGAATTTTTTGATTTTATAAACAAATCTGCAAAGAGACATTTTTGTGCTTGTTTGCAGCCATTACTTCAATAATCAGAAAAATGTCTATTTTGATGCAAGATTGCAGAACTGTCTTAAGTTACAAAGATATGTACCAGAGAGTTGGAGAGCAAGTATTTCCCTCTGATTTTGCAATCTAGAGAAAGAGTAGGATGAGGGTAGAGGAAGATCTGTGAGTGATCCAGAAAAGGTTTCCCTGGGATGCTCTCAGCTCGGAGGCCCTCAGGAAACAAGAAGGACTTCCCACCCCACCACCACATCCCTCAACATCCAGAGGCAAGCTTCTGGAAGCTGAGAACACCTTCATTTACAAGCCATGCTGGGCTGGAATGAACAATAAAAGTAGGACAGAAGTGAATGATCAGCAGTGGATGCAGAGCTGAAAAGAGGAAGTAGACACAGAGATAGACATCAAAAGTAAGGACACAGAGCCAAAGAGGGGTGCAAGAGAGGAAGATATAGCCGGGCTCGGTGGCTCAGCCTGTAATCCCGCGCTTTGGGAGGCTGAGGTGAGTGGATTGCCTGAGCCCATGGGTTCGAGACCCGCCTGGGCAGCAGCAAGGCCTCATCTCTACAATAAGTCAAAAAATCAGCCGGGCGTGGTAGTGCATGCCTGTAATTCCGGCTACTCGGAAGGCTGAGGAGGAAGGAGTGCTGGAGCCCAGCAGGCGAGGCTGTGGTGGCCGGGAGCGGCCACTGCACTCCAGTCTGGGCAACAGAGTGAGACTCCAACTCAAAAAAAAAAAAAAAAAAAAAAGAGAGGAAGATATGTCAAAAGACCCCAGAGTATTATATTGGACAAGGATGTGTTTGGTCAGCCATTCTTTTTCTCCTATTCTAGATGTTTTTGTTGTTGCTATTTTAAAAAATTGTACAAAGTGATAAATACATGCACACGGTTAAAATTCAAAGACTGCAAAAGAATATGAAATGAAAAGTATTCCTCCTAACTCTTACCTCCAGAGCCCAAGACCCCTACATAGAGGCAACCATTGTTACCAATTCCTTGTGTGTCCTCCCAGAGATATTTTATGCATACACAAACATTTACATAGATGCATATATACTCCACACTTTCTTTATCCACAAAAGATGGCATATTGTATTGTTTTGCACCTTAATTTCTTCCCATCTCTTAGCAAGCAATTCATATCAGTATAATAGATCTGTGCCTATCCTTTTTTTTTATTTTTTAGTTGGAGTTTCACTCTGTCGCCCAGGCTGGAGTGCAGTGGCACGCTCACGGACACTGCAGCTTCGACCTGCTGGGTTCAGGTGATCCTTCTGCCTCAGCCTTTCAAGTAGCTGAAACTATAGGCACGCACCACCACCCTGGCTAATTTTTTTCTTTATTTATTGTAGAGATGAGGTCTTGCCAAGTTGCCCAGGCTGATCTCGAACCCATGAGCTCAGGCAATCCTCTCACCTCGGCCTCCTGACATGCTGGGATTATGGGTGTGAGTCACTGTGCCCAGCAGTGCCTATCCTTTTTAATGGTTGCATCAAATTACTTTGTATGGATGTACCATAACTTAATTAGTCCCCTCCTGTGAAATAGTTAAGTCATTCTAATCTTTCCCAACCACAAATAAAGCTATCTTAAATATTCTTGACTATCTCTTTAACTATAATAGTTTATCTGTAAGATAAAACTCTGACAGTACAATTGTGAAATTGGTATGATCCACACATTTTTGGCTTTAATATTTAGTTTCATATTCTTATCCCTGAGGCTTATAGGCAGTGTACCCAGTTGTGCCACAGCCTCAAAGACAACATATAGATGTCTGCCAGATAACCCTGAAAAATACTCAAGCCCTGTCAAGGTAACTGGAGAATAGTCTCTGGAAGGTGTGGTGGTAACATGAGTACTTGGGAAGAAAATCCATCTAATCAAAAGTATTAGCCAAGATGAAGAAAGAATGGGGGTGGTCTTTGTGAAGTCCAGGAAAGGAGAGCCAAACAGCAAGAATTTGGCAGCATTTGTTGCTCACTATTTAAGGGAGAAAGATCCATAACTTCATGGAAAAGCACCAGAGAAATGCATTCAAACAGGTTTCTCCAAGACCTAGATGGAATTTACTTCCACACGGTTCTGCTCCTTTGGTTCTGGGTCCTTGCACACCAAGCAGGCCAGTGAAGTTACTAATTTCTCTCCCCAAGTACCTGAATCCTGGGAAAGGGGTATAGTGGATTAAAGATGGCTATGGACCCCTTAACATGCCTCCCATTAAGAGGTGATGTCTAGCCGGGCACGGTGGCTCACACCTGTAATCCCAGCACTCTGGGAGGCAGAGGCGAAAGGATTGCCTGAGTCCAAGGGTTCGAGACCAGCCTGGGCAACTTGGTGAGACCTCGTCTCTATAATAAATCAAAAAATAAGTCAGGCATGGTAGTGCATGACTATAGTTCCAGTTACCTGGAAGGCTGAGGCAGATGGATCGCTAGAGCCCAACAGGTTGACGCTGGGGTGGCTGTGAGTGTGCCACTGCACTCCAGCCTGGGCGATGGAGTGAGATTCCAACTCAAAAAAAAAAAAAAAAGGTGACGTCTTGCTGGGTGCAGCGGCTTACATCTGTAATCTCAGCAATTTGGAAGGCAGAGGCAAGAGGATTGCCTGAGTCCATAGGTTCGAGACCAGCCTGGGCAACTTGGCAAGACCTTGTCTCTACAATAAATCAAAAAATAAGCCAGGCATGGAAGACTGAGGTGGAAAGATTACCTGAACCCAGCAGGTCAAGGTTGCAGTGGCCATGAGTGTGCCACTGCACTCCAGCCTGGGCAACAGAGTGAGACTTTGACTCAAAAAAAAAAAAAAAAAGAGGTGACATCTATGTCTCCTCTAGGACACATACTAAGATCTGTAACTGCTTTGACAAGTGGAATACAGTACCTATGCTGCTGTGACACAGTTTCCAGACTAAGGCCTTAAGAAACTGGCAACTTAGCCGGGCTTGGTGGCTCAGCCTGTAATCCCAGCACTTTGGGAGGCTGAGGTGAGTGGATTGCCTGAGCCCGCGGGTTCGTGCATGAGCAACTTGACAAGACCTCATCTCTACAGTAAATCAAAAGTTAGCCGGGTGTGGTAGCGCGCGCCTGGAGTTCCAGCTACTTGGAAGGCTGAGGCGGAAGGATCGCCGTAGCCCAGCAGGTCGAGGCTGCGGTGGCCGGGAGCGGCCACTGCACTCCAGTCTGGGTGACAGAGTGAGACTCCAACTCAAAAAAAAAAAAAGCAACTGGCAACTTTCACTTTCTGTGTCTTAGAACATTCACTCTGGGGAAAGCCAGCACATGCACGAAGAAATCCAATTATCCTTAGACCACCATGCTGCAAGGAAACCCAAGCTAGCTATAAGGAGACCAAACCAGACCAGGCACCAAACAGGAAACTGGTGAAACCATTGACCATTCCAGCCCCAGCAGACGTGACATGCCAGACAAAATCCAGACCCGAGGGCTAGACACATGGCCCCACTAGAGCAATCCTGGCTATCTTTAGCCATTTGAGCTGAAGTCCCAATCCATCATGGAGCAGAGATAAGTCATTTCCACTGTGCCCCGCCCAAATACCTGACCCACAACATTCTCACTATAACAAAATGCTGTTTTAAACCACCATGATTTGGGATAGTTTTTTATGCAGCAGTAGATAACTAGAATGGGGGGGTTCTATGATCCCTGGGAGGTATGACCTTTGTTTTGTGCTGCTGTTGAGACTGGTAATTTATAAAAAACAGAAAAGTATTTCTTCTTGCTGTATTATCCCATGGTAGAAGGCAGAGGGGGGAGAGAACATGCATATGGTAGATGATTAATTTATCCTTTTCTCAGGAACCCACTTCCACAATTACAGACCCACTCCTGCTAAAATGGAATTAATGGATTATAGTGGTAGTGGGTTAGGTATTACAGGATATCTAATGACCTCTTAAAGGTCCCACCTCTTGGCCGGGCTCGGTGGCTCAGCCTGTAATCCCAGCACTTTGGGAGGACAAGGCGAGTGAATTGCCTGAGCCCATGGGTTCAAGACCTGCCCGGGCAACTTGACGAGACCTTTTCTCACAATAAATCAAAAACGAGCCGGGTGTAGTAGCGTGTGCCTGTAGTTCTGGCTACTTGGAAGGCTGAGGTGGAAGGATCACCGGAGCCCAGCAGGTCGAGGCTGCGGTGGCCGGGAGAGTGCCACTGCCCTCCAGCCTGGGTGACAGAGCGAGATTTCGACTAAAAAAAAAAAAAAAGGCCCACCTCTCAACACTGTTGCATTGGGGATCAAGTTTTCAACACATTCAAGTCATAGCACGTGTCACTAAACAAACCTCTGGGCACACACATCTGTTCCTGTGGATCTGGGCAAAGTAGGTCAGGCCCCAATTGTCTGCCCATGTTGAATATGTTGACAAAATTGAGCTTCCGAGCCTGAAGTGCTGAGAAACTCAAAGGCCAAGATTGTTCGATCTGCCCACCTTTCTTACTATCTCTCCTTTACTCTGTCTCATGTCAAACAAGCCAGATCAGGGAACTGGATAGAATGTCACAAGGAAGTTTACCATCAGATGTGTCCGCTGCTCAGCATCACTCATGTCACCTCCTCTGTGCCGAAGACTGTGCCTAGCACTGGGGTAACAGAGGTGGGACATAGGCCCAGACCACAGAGCTTCACAGCCCAATCTCTAAGCCATATAAACAGGTGATGATAAGAGACATGAAATGACACATATGCGCACAGGGAATCGGGAGCTCAGGAGGGGCCACAGACCCAGATAGTTCACAATAAGAGCTACAGAATAGATACCTCATCATTCTCGGGATCAATATATATTTGAAAACTATAAATTTTATATAAACTGACATATAAATTTAACATATGTTCGTATTTTGCTTTTCAGCACTCGTTATGAAGGAGAAAGGTGCTGGCATTAATGGAGTAAGACTATTTTTACATTTCCCAATTTCTACCCTATCCCTATAATGCTTCCCTAAGCTGATGTTATTACTCTTACATATAGTAATGCAGTTTTTTACAGCTGGGGGTACAGGGGACCTTGTGGTTGGCTGTCCCTATGCCCATTCCACTCCCCTTCCTACCTAATTTGGGTAGGAAGGACCCCAACCCCAGCTTTAAGGATCAGTTGGCATGGAGCTAAGCTAATTAGGGTGTGTCTGTCTCCCCCTGGCCATATGATGTGTTCAGAGATGGGTAATTAACCTAGGTCAAGCAGTCAACCAACATCTTCCAAGAAAACTGCAGAAAAACAAAGCTGTAACTTTTTTGGCATTTAATTTAGAGATGAGGTCACACTATGTGCCCAGGCTGGTCTCCTGGACTTAAGCAATCCTCCTGCCTCAGCCTCCTGAGTACCTGGGAATACAGGTACATGCCAAAGCTGTAGCTTTTGTGAATCACTGAATCTCTAGTGCAAAGTCCACATGAAGGACATTCAGCTATTGGAGCTTTCAGTTCTATGAGCCAATAAAGCTGATTTGAGTGGCAACCAGACAAATATTATTATCATTATTTTATTTATTTATTTTTAGGGAGATAGAGTCCCTCTGTCATCCAGGCTGGAGTAACAAATTCTGATACAAAGTGGATCACTGAAACACATCCTCTTCCTCAAAAGGACTGTTAACTGGCCCTTATAGATGTACAATACTCTGCTCTTTATTAACTCACATGTGGTGAGAAATGCTAATGTATCTCTCATGGACAGCCCAAGTTCGAGTGACCCAAGATCTTTGGACACAAGGACTGAAACCAGGGATCTCTCCTTGACCCGGTCCTGGGCTTTCCTTTAAAAGGCCACACATTCCTAGCTTTCTATTGTTTCCTCTTCCTCCTTCTAAGGCCATCTAGGATTTCTTGGTAGTTACTGCTCTAGAGATAATACTGAGCAGATCTTTCCCTGAGAACTGCTCAGTTCTCACTCCTGAGGCATTCACTAGACCTCTCCCATCTCTAGAGGTTAAATCAAACGGGAAGTCAACAGGACTCTGGTTTCTTGGCTTAAAAGAGCTGGGTCCACAAGGAGTGATTTTTTGGCCATCTCTCAGTACCTTGTGATCTGCCCCCTGTAAACCTGAAATAATAGAAAGGACCAGAATCCAGTTTTAAAGAGTTTATTCAAGCAAAAATCTGGGAATGGACAGTTTATTCAAGTAAAAATCTCAACCCCCAATCTGGCTTTCTATGGTGTGTGACTCAGATCTGCCTCTTCATCTTGGATGGTGCCAGATCAGAGCCAGAAATGTAGTCAGTGCTCCAAAGTTAAATTCTTGCTTACAGAGGCAGAAAACAAAGGTTAGTAGGATTTTTCTATACAAGATTGGTTTATGAGTTACAATCTGAATAGTTACAGCTTGTTTTCTTTTCCATGTGGCTTGTTTTCATTTTCTTTCCAATTTAAAAGAGTATATTTAACATTTCATCTTAAGACAGTGTGATAGCCATGAAGTCTTTGTGTGAGAAAGGTAAGAGAGAAGTTCATCTATAATGAACAGTGAAAGAGAAAAAGGTCTTCCCTGGAATCCTTATAGGCATTTACAACATTTTACAAAACAATGTAGGTAAGGAAGAAAGCTAATCTATAATTAGAGGAACAAAGGTTACAGCTGCTTACATTACAGCCGCCTGTTTATGTGATTTGAGTTCCATAATCACATAATCACCTTCCCTTAAAGTTCCAACAGCTTAGATTTTGAATTACTTATTTGCCACACTACTAAGTCTCAGAAACACGAGCCCAGCAGGGAAGGCCTCAGGAGAGACAGCAGCCACAGAGGCTGGGTGCAGAGGATTCAGCCCTGGCTGTAGTCAGTTTTGTCCTTCAAACCCTCAGAGTCATTTTCTCCTGCATCCGCAACCCCCAGTCTGGCTTTCTGTGGAGTGTGGCTCAGATCTCATTCTCCATCTTGGATGCTGCCATACCCAAGCCTTTGTCACTCTACACCACGACCTGCATAGTGTTTCTCGTAGGCCATCTTCATCCCATGCCTGTTCAAGAGCCTACCATAGCCCCTCAGAGGACCCAGGACCCTGAGCCTGGTCTTTAAGGCCATTCTCAAAGGCCTGGCCTGGCCCCAGTTCCCACAGCTCCCTCATTTTTGACTCCTTCCCCAGCACAGACACATGGCCAGCAGATGGTTGGCCAATGCAGCGAAAGGCCTGCCTACTTCTCCCATGGTCAGTGACTACCACATACCCCTGTAGAGGGCACTTGTGAATCAAAGCTCTGTCCCCCAACCTTAGAACAACTTCTCCTCCCAGAGTTCTCTCTCTGAAGTTACCGTTTATTGATTTACTTACTTCTTTGTCTTCCTCCAAGGAACACATAAGCCCCATGAAAACAGGGATCTCATTTCAGTGAACTGCAGCACTGAAAACCATGCCTGGGACATGGTAAGTTTATTAATATTCATTGATAGTCATTAGGAAGACGGATTCCACATTAATCCCTAAAACCTCATCTCCTAAAACCTCTCCAACTCAGGCAACATTGGTCAGTGGTAGGTTTTCCAGTCTCTGCAGTAGGCAGAGGGCTATCTGTCATGCCTGCTCATCTCTGTGTTCCATTAGAAAAATCCTTCTTATTGGACATTTATTTATTTTCGTTTTATTCCGAGCTAGGGTCTTGCTCTGTCACCCAAGCTGGAGTGCAGTGTCACGATCATAGCTCACTGAAACCTTGAACTCCTGACTTCAAGCAATCCTCTTGCCTGGGCTTCCCAAAGGGCTGACATTATGAATTTTTTTTTTTCCTTTCGAGTTGGAGTCTCACTCTGTAGCACAGGCTAATGCGCAGGAGCATGCTCACAGCCACTGCAGCCTCTACCGGCTGGGCTCAGGTGATCCTTTCACCTCAGCCTTACAAGTAGCTGGAACTATAGGCATGCACCACCACACCTAGGCAATTTTAAAATTTTATTTGTAGAGACAAAGTCTCACCAAGTTGCTCAGGCTGGTCTCGAACGCCTGGGCTCTGCCTCCCAAAGTGCTGGGATGACGGGTGTAAGCTACCCGGCCTCGCTGACATTAACTGCTTAATAACAAAAATGCACCTTTTCCTTGTTGTCTATGATTCTACTTTCACTTCCTGAAAAGCAACATCGTTTTTTCCCCTAAGGAGAAATTCACTTTGCAAATTACTGAAAGGCTTCTGTAACTCTCCTGAAGTGACTTCCTTTGGGAAAAGTCTGTGGTAGACACGAACCCCACAGAATCAGGGATTCTAACATCTGTCAGCTTATATGTTTGCATCTGCTGTTCTCTTCCCAGGACAGCCCCTCCTCTCCGAGGCTCTGTCCCCTTGAAGCCTCCAGGTCGCCCACTTGCTGGTGCCCTCCTGATTGACCCCACTCACCGACCCGCTTATTTCAGCTCAAGGGGATCTGCCCGCAAGTCGCACTTTCTCCCCACAGATTTCCCGCGAATGACCCTGGCCTCAGTGAGTCCCGGGCTAGGTCCCCGCGTCCCCGGCTTTCTGTCCAACGCCTCCTCCATCTGCAGCCTCTGTGTCCCGGTGCCCTCCCTCCAGCCCCAGGTCGCGGTGCCCCCGCCCGCTCACCTGGAGCTGATGCATCTGCAGAGCGTAGCCTCGCACGAACACCTGGAACAGGAAGCGCAGCGGCCCCACGCTCGGAATCTCCGCTGAGCTCCGCAGCC
>NW_007247742.1:363298-378424 GCF_000164805.1 Carlito syrichta | reverse complement strand
CACCCGGACGCGCCGGCGGCCGAGGCAGGAGGGCAGGGGCGAGTTCAAAGGCCGGTGGCCCGCTCCCGCCCACTTCTCCGCGCCGCCCGAGCGGGACCTGGCCGACACGCGGAGTCGCCTCTCCCGCGGCGAGACCCGACGCGAGGGGAGGCCGGCGAGGACCGGCTGGCTTGGGGGCAGCCCCGGCGCTCTGGCCGCGGCCGCCGCCGACTCCCTAGCCCGCCCTCCCGCGGACTCCCGAGAACTTTTCGCGGGGTCTGAACTCCGCGGGGGGTGCAGCCAGGTTCTCCGAGGCTTGCCAAACAGGGAGGCCCTACCCCGGGAAACCGGCCCTGGCCTGGCCTGGCCTGCAGGATCGCCAGCCCAAAGTGCGGGAGCCCCTGTGACGCCCACGTGCCCCCAGAGGGAGCAGGAACCGCTGGCTTTTCCCTAATGGCCGTCGGGATTGAGTCTGAGTGCAGAGCGAGGCCAAAGTCATCTGATCCCGCCAGCAGGAAACTGAACAAAGACATTTAAATATTAGTGTGTGTGTGTGTGTGTGTGTGTGTGTGTGTGTGTGTGTGTGTGTGAGATGCAGTTCTCTCTCTCTCTCTCTCTCTCTCTCTCACACACACACACACACATACCTCCCCTGCGCCGAGTCTGCTAAGGTGTTTCAAACTTCGGGTTGAGACCAGATTTAGTGGGTTGGGACCAAAATTATTATAAAATAAAATAAAAAGAAGAAAAGAGAATAGAAACTTATGGGAGAAAAAGTGCTGTCTTATGAGTTCTTTGTTTAATGTATATTCAAAGTATACTTTTCAAAAAGTTAAAGTCATGACTCATGCCAATATATAACAAATACAAGATCAATGATTATTCAACCCTCGAATGAAGGAACCAGCAGGACAGTAAAGCTGGTTCTAAGAGCATTACAGGTAGCCAGAGGGGAAAGGGGCATATTGTTTGCAAATAATTAGACTGACAGCAGAGTGGCTAGGTGTCCATTTCTTTTTATTTATCCTAAGTTAAAACAAAAGATTGAATCTGTGTCTAAATGTCTTTCATCAGTTTTGGGAGTTTCTCAGCCACTATCTGTCCAAATATTTCTTCTCCCCAATTTTTCTCCTCTCCTTATAGGACTTCAAACTGCCATGCATATGTTAGTTCCTCTCACTGTATCCTTCCTGTCTCTTACCCTGTCTTCTGTGTTTTCCCTCCTTTTGTCTTGTCCAGTTTGTTAATTCTCTATTTAGTTGGGTCTAAATAGTTATATCTGTTGAATTCCTAATTTCTCTTCTTATATTTTTCAGTTTTCAATTTTGAATCGATTTTTCAAATCTATTACCTTACTGTAGTTCTTAGTTTTATACCAAAGTTCCCAATTTTATCTTTTGTTCCCCTTCAGTTTGGTAAGCATCGTTGTTTTAAGGATTATGACCAATAACTCCAATCTCTGGAATCCATGTGGGATAATTTCTATCATCTGTTGTTTCTAGTGAGTTTTGTTCATGTTGTCATATTTCTTCCTGAGCCTGTTTACTTTTGACTGTGTGCCCCCAAAAATGTATTCATTAAGTTTCTGGCAGAACTAATTTGAGATTAAGGATAATCTCATTTTTCTCAGGGAGGATTTGCTTTTGTTTCTGACAGTTGCCTGAAGACACTAGCAATCCAAGATCACCTTAATGTAATTTCAGGAGTGAGATGCTCTGAAGCTGAGCTGTAGTCCTTTAGAAGGGTAGTCTATTTCCAGTCTTCAGTCATTTGGGGCTCCAACCTAAAGTTTAGATGTAAGAGATCATGGACTATAGCTTTTCTTCCCCCACCCGGTAAGGCTAACCCACTCAGTTTCTCAGCTTCCTCTTCTGAAAATGGGAAATACTAATACCACTAACAGAAAAATGATCCCAAATGCCTAGCTTACCTCTCTTTTTGTCTTTTTCTGGTTCGTGCCTGGTAATTTTTCATTACTTTGTTCTCTGATGCTGGTGCCTTTAAGTAAATGCATTTTCTATTTCTTAATTGGTTTTTCAAGTTATCCTTAGAAAAAAGGCTTTATTCCAGAAACAACAGAAGAGGAAATCCAATTTCTTCTTTTATCTTTATAAATTCTTTCCCTGCCCCCGTGTTCATTTTCTTGATATTTTCTGTTTTTTAACCTTTTTTTAAATGACTGTCTTATGAAGTCCCCTTATTTTCTTGATATTTTCTATTTTTTAACCTTTTTAAAAAATGGCTGTCTTATGAAGTGTTCTTATTTCCTAATAAATACATATACTGCTATACATTTTCACCTGATACTATTTTGGCCACATCCAACAAGATTCAATACATTATGCTTCTCATCGTTTTTTCCAGTTTATAACTTCCACTTTGATTTCCTTTTTAATCTAGAGTCATGTAGAAAAATGTTTTTATTTACATGTAAGTAGTTGGAGTTTTTATTAAGGGGCCATTCTTTTGTTATTGATTTATAATATTATTACATTGTGGTGAGAGTGTATATTTTCTGCTTTCTAGAATAGTTGAAATGTTTTCATAGTCTAGTACTTGTTTATTTTTCTGAATGTTCCATGTGTATTTTTGAAAAATACATAGTCTCTTTATTAATTCATTAATTTTGTTTTTCGATCTTCTATAGCTTTTTTTAAATTTTAGTATACTTGATTTGTTAACTTTTGAGAGAGGTACATTCAAGTATTCCCAAAGTATTATGGATTTGTTAATTTTTCACATTTGCTTGTATTTCTAACAACTTTTGATATATTTTGAAGGTGTATTGTTAGGTACATAAAGGTTCATGACTATTATATATTCTTGATGGGTAGCATCTTTTATGCATTTGAAATATTTAAGTGTCTTAGATTTAGTTTATTTTAATATTTTACTCCTATTTTATTTTTCACACATTTATTTGATATGTCTTTGCTCATCCCCCCATTTTCAATCATTCTAAGTTATTTTTGGTTTTAAAGAATCTCTCATAATACCATGTAGCTGGATTATTTTTTACCCAATAAGAGACTCTTTAAATAGCAAAGATTGTTTTTATAATTTGAATAACACTTTAAAAATAAATGAATAAAATAAAATAAAAAGAAAGCATAACCAATAGTCCATAGAAGAGGAATTACAAATGGCTCTTAAACATATACAAACATGTTCAACTTTATTTATAATAAGACAAATGCAAATCAAAACTACATTTTAAGAAAGCATTTTCACCTATAAGATTGGCAAAGATCAAAAGCTCGACATTATGTAGTGGAAAGCAAAGAGAAACAAGCTCAATCATGGATAAGGGAGTGCACATTGTTACAAAGATTTCAAACTTTTAGATACACCGACCTTTTGAATCAGCAATTGTACTCCTAGGGATTTACTGTACATATTTGCAAAATTACAATATAGAAAGATATTTATTGTAATGTCACTTATACAGATGAAGAAAGTATTGGAAACAATATAAATGTTCATCAGTAGGAGACTAATGAAATAAATTATGGTTAACCCATGCATCGGAACCATTTGCAGCATTAAAAAAGAATAATACAGCCTCATATATACTGATGTATAACATTTTCCAAGACATAGATAAATAAAAACATTAAAGATGCAAAAGAGTGTTGTGTAGACTACCAGATAATTATGACAATGCTTGCATATGCACAGAATATTTCTGGAAGGATATACAAGAAACTTGTAATAATAGCTGCCTCTGTGACAAAGTGATCAGGAACATAGCCTCACAGCATGCTCTTTTGGACTGCTTGAATTTTGTAATCTATCCATGTAATCACTGTTGTTTTAAGCGGTTTATTCAAGAGTCATGTTGTGAGGACATTTTCTTTTGATCTTTCTGAACACTTGGTTTCCAAAAGTGATGTCTAGCTGTTCATTAACTTGATACTTTGCATCCTCACCAGAGCCAAGAACATTCCCAATAATAATGTAATAATGTACTAAAGCAGTAACAGTGTATTAAGCAGTAATAATGTATTAAAACAATGTAATCCTTACATACATATAGCACTTTACTTTTTCTCTTATTCTGTCTTTCTCTTCATTTGGTGGGGGAGAGAGGATGATATCTAGAAAGAAGTATACAGGGGAAATGCAGAATTGGAGCTATCCATGAATTAAACAAATCATGTGCATATAAATTGGTCTGAGATGTCAGAGTAACAGAAGTAGGTAAAAGCTGTTCTAATTATTTCTTTTAACTAATTCGTACATTTTTGTGATTTTGAAAATTAAATTATACAAAGGGCTGGATGTAGTGGCTTATGCCTGTAATCCCAGTACTTTGGGAGGCCTAGGTAGAATGACTGTTTGAAGCTAGGAGTTCAGGATCAACCTAGGCAACATAGCAAGACCCCTCTCTTAAAAAATACACACACACACACACACACACACACACACACACACACACACCCCAAAACTTTCCAAACCTTCTGAAAACAGAAAATATATGGTTTGCATTGCCTTTTTAAAAATTATACAGAAAGACATCCTCAAAGTTAAATATCACCCATAACCCCACTACTTACAAAATGTATATATAGTAACCAAACGAAAGAGTCTTGATTTCCCACTTACATTCCCTCAAGATGAAGCATTGTTCACAGCTTACTGCTTATTCTTCTACATGTTGCTCTTTATTTATGTAAACTTTTGTTTATCTATAGGTTAAAAAATTATGTTGACACTCTAATGTGAATATCTAACTAAAGAGTATAAAGGCTGATGGTTTTTAAAAACATGCTTATTAACCATTTCTGTTTCTTGTATGAATTTCTTAGTCATATCCTTTGCTCATTTTTCAACTGGATTGTCTTTTATCTTTCCCACCCCCCCCCCCCCCCCCCCCAAAATCTCAGGTCAAACACAGACTTATTGTCTAGGAATCTGAATTTTTTTGTTATTATTTTATTTTATTTTTTGTAGAGACAGGGTCTTGCTATGTTGCCCAAGTTGGTCTCAAACTCCTGGCCTTAAGCTATCCTCCCACCTCAGTCTCCTAAAACTACATAGCACTAAACGAACATTCTGGAGTAAAATGGAAAATCAAATCTCCTACTCAGGTGTGCCATTGAGCTTGCCTTTTTTATCGTATGTGTTTTGCTGGGGATTTTTGGGAGGTGGAGATTCATCTTTGTTATATGTATTAGAAGTATTTTCTATGATAGCTTTCCCCCATCTCTTGATTGCATTTAGGATATCTTTAATTTTTGTGTGGTCCAATCTGGTAATTTTTTTCTTTTATGGCTTCTGGGTTTCATATCTTGCTTGGGACTATTCCAAGATTATAAGAGGGGGGGAAATCCTATATTTTATTTATGATTGAAAGTTTCGCTTTTTTTTTTTTTTTTGAGTTGGAGTCTCACTCTGTCGCCCAGGCTGGTGTACCATGGCACACTCACCGCCACCCTAGCATCCACCTTCCAAGCCTTCTGCCTCAGCCTTCCAAGTAGCCAGGACTACAGGCGCGTGCTACCACTCCCGGCTAATTTTTTGATTACCCTTGGGCTCAGGCAATTCACTCACCTCAGCCTCCCAAAGTGCCAAACCACCAAGCCCGGCCAAAAATTTCATTTTTTACATGCTATTTTTAAAATTAGTTTGCAATTCAGTCCATCTGGAATTTTGTTGTTGCTTTGGTGTAATGTAGTATCTTCTCTAATTCCAAACAAGACCTAATTATTCCACCATTATTTATTAAATAATAGTTCAGGAATTTATTGGATGAATGTCCCGTCTCTCACCTTGGGAAACGTGTTCTTTAAATTGCACAACTTAGTAGGAGATTTGATCTTCCATTTTACTCCAGAATGTTCGTTTGGTGCTGTGTAGCTGGCTCTGGGTCATCCTCTGATGCTGCAGTGACCATGTGGAGCTCAGCATCTCAGTCCTCCTGAGGCCACCTCCATCTTTACTGGAAGCCAGGAGGAAATGGATTTAGGGATACATGCTGCTGTATAATAAAGATTTGTCTGGTTTTTGTCCTTAGTTCCTGAGATGAAGGTTAGAAGCCACTGGAATTTCCTGATAGGAGTGTCTTTATTACACATGGTGGGCCCCTAGATAGTTTCAGAATGAGGACTGGTCATGCCAGAAATACCAATCACATGATTATAGGGTTGGGACTTTAAGCCAGGTGATGCCAGCACGACCTCTGGGAAGGGGAGAGGGCTGGAGATTGGGTTCAAACATGTGGACAATGATTCTATCAACCATGTCTACATAATGAAAATGAAATCCCAATAAAACCTTTGCACACAGAAGCTTGGTAGAGCTTTCTGGTCAGTGAACACATGCATGTGCTGGTAGTGTGTTGTAGCCTGACTCCACAGGAAGAGGACATGGAAGTTCTACATTCAGGACTCTTGTAGCCTTCACCCAATGGCTCTCTTCATTTGGCTTGTCCTAATTTGTAACCTTTATACTAAACGTATAATTTTAACTACAGTATAGAGCTTTTCTGAATTCTATGAGTCATGCTAGTATTGTCAAATCTGGATGGTTTTTGGGAACTCTAAAATTGATAGCCAACTGGTTGAATATGAGTGATCTGGGGACCCCCAGACTTGCAGCTGGCATCTTAAGTGAAAGCAATCTTGTCGGGGACTGTTCCCTTAACCTGTGGAGTCTGCACTAATTTTAGGTAGTGTCAGAAGTGTGCCTTTCCTTCCCTTTCCTTATGGCTGAGTGTAATTTTGATGGATTGCATTGTGCTTAATGGATGTTGCATGTTGCCATTAACAGAGACATCCTTGTTTCTGTTCTTTCTCTAACCGCGCCCCCCCCCCCTCCCGCCGCTGCCTCTGACATCCTTCACGGGTTCCTGGGAGCATCTGGTGACCTTTAAGAGAATCTCAAGCCTACCCACCTAGATAGCTCAGATGCCCTCAAAGTGAGCAAGAGAGAACCTATGAGGTTTACTTTCCAAGAAGCAGGTATAGATCTTTCTGTTCTCAGATTCTCAAAATCACTGGGGAAAAGGAAGTAAAAGACATAGGTCCCTATCTCAGGGACACACATCAGAATAGAAGAAGAAGAGAAGGAATAGAAGAAGAAGGAGAAGGAAGATCTAACATTTGAGGGTCTACTATGTGTCAGGCATGTTCTGAGCACTTTCCTAACATTGAATCATTTGATTCCTGCACCACCTCCAAGAGTTAACATCCTAATATTTTAGAATAGAAAGCAGAGGGACAGAGATTAAAAATAAATTGTAGGCTCCCTCCCCAAATAATCTGCCTAAGTCATACAGCTAGTAGGGTCAGAGCCAGAAACCAGGAACTAGGAGTCCCAATGATTATGAATACTCTATGCTGACTTTCTTTCATTGCCTTCCCACCCACTACCTAAGGCATCTCTTTAATGCTTTTTTTTTTGACTTCTGAACTTTTTATTGGCCTCTTGCTTCCCGGAAGGGTACCCTGCTCCTGCTACCTCAACGCCTCTTGACTTTGGTGTCATTGGTCTCAGACACCAGTTTGCTGTCCACTATCCTGTGGGTGGTAGTCTTTTGGATGAGCTGAATGGAGCTGCTGCTGCCCAGGGTATCACTGAGACTGAAGTCCTCCCTGGTGGTGATATCAGCCTCCAACTTGACCTTGATGTTCAGCAGGGCCTTGTACTCCTAGGCCTGGCGCTGGCCCTCTGCCCAAGTCTGTGCCAGTGCAGACTCCAGGTGCAGCAGGGTGCCATTGAGCTGCTCCATCTGCACAGCATGGGGGGCCTCCACCTCCCTCAGGCTGTTCTCCAAGTTGGCCTTCAGGTTTTTCATGGAGTCCAGGTCTATCTCGAAGGACTGTGCTGTCTGTCTTAGCTCCACGAGCGTCATCTCGGCCGCTCTGATCTCAGCGGCCTGCGTGGTGACCACTGTTGTACTCTCCTCCATCTGCTGGGACGAGTACTTGTCCAGCTCCTCTCAGTTCCTCTGAGCCAGCTCGTCATACTGGACCTGGATGTCCGCCATGAGCTTGCTGAGGTCCTGAGATTTGGAGGCATCTACAGAGGGGACAATCTGGGCTTATAGAACTTTTACTTCATCCTCAAGGTTTTTCCTCATGAAGAGCAGCTCCTCATTGAGAGCCTCGATCTCTGTCTCCAGCTGCAGCCAGGTGACACTGGTGTCATCAATGACCTTGCGGAACTCATGGATGTCGCTCCCCATGGACTGGTGCATGGGCAGCTCTGTCTCATACTTGACTCTAAAGGCATCAGCAGCAAGAGGGACGTTGTCAATCTGCAGAAGATGCGGGCATTGTCTACAGAAGTTGCGAAGATCTGAGCCGTCAGGTCCTCAATGGTCTTGAAGTCATGCCCCAGTCTCTGAACTGGGGTCCCTTTTTCTCCAGGTATTCCCAGATTTTTCTCTCCAGCCTTAGATTCTTGGTCTCCAGGCTCCTCTCCCTCTCCAGGTAGGAGGCCAGGCGGTCATTCGCTCTTTTTTTCTCTCTTTCTTTCTCTCTCTCTCTCTCTCTTTCCTTTTTTCTTTCTTTCTTGTCTCACTTCGTCACCCAGGCTGGAGTGCAGTGGCACGCTCATGGCCACCCTAGCGTCGACCAGTTGGGCTCAGGTGATCCTTCCACCTCAGCCTTCCAAGTAGCACAGGCATGTGCCATCACGCCCGACTAATTTTTTTATTTATTGTAGAGACAGATCTCACCATGTAGCTTAGGCTGATCTCAAACCCCTGAGCTCAGGTAATCCTCTTGCCTCTGCCTTCCAAAGTGCTGGGATTACAGGCATGAGCCACTGTGCCTGGCCTATACAGCTCTTGCACGGTCTCCTTCTCGCTCTGGATGCCCCCCAAATTCCCAGCCATCCCAGCAGCCAGGTCCCCAGTTCCCGGACTGCCAGTCACCCGGGAAGCTGATGGAGCGGGACACAGAGATCCGGGAGCCAGAGTTGCCGGTGCCTGCATAGACGCTGGCCATGCTGCTGGTGGGCCAGAGGCTGGGTGGCCGGACGGAGTCCAGGGACGGGTAGTTGGTGGAGAAGGTGGTGGAGCGAATGATGAAGCTCATGGTGCCGGTGGAGAAAAGCCAGACTGCAGGACTCACGTTCTGCCTCTTTATTCAAAGCAGAGAAAACTGGTTCTCAGTAATCAAATATTTTTTCTAAATATTTCAACATGTATCTGAACTCCAGCTTTTATAACACAAATATTTGACTGTTTTGTTCTCTGCTGGGTCATCCTTTCCCTAAAGGGAATGAGATGAAATACTCCAACCTCTGCTTCCTTACTGGAGGTGGGCCACTCCATTAAAGTGAGCGCCTGGCAGACAAACACACATACAAAAACATTGCCTTGTACCAGCAGTGTGTTTCTATAGCAGGTCACAGAGTGTTCTACTTGGCTTGAAAAAATGGTGCCTTAGATATAAGTTTGGGTAAATATGGACTTGTGTATGATTTGTAGCAAAATTAATTAGGTTGATTCAAGTTAAGGCAAAAGCAATAAAACAGTTTCGTTTTTTTCCCCTAGACTTAAAAAAAAATGATGTAACTCTTTTTTGGTTTTTTTTTGTGTGTGTGTGTTGGAGTCTCACTCTGTCACCCAGACTGGAGTGCAGTAGCTGTTCCCGGCCACTGCAGCTTCAACCTGCTGGGCTCCGGCGATCCTTCCGCCTCAGCCTTCCAAGTAGCTGGAACTACAGCACACGTTACCACATCCGGCTAATTTTTTTGACTTATTGTAGAGATAAGGTCTCGCCAAGTTACCCAGGTGGGTCTCGATCCACTCACCTCAGCCTCCCAAAGTGCGGGATTACAGGCTGAGCCACCAAGCCCGGCTTGATGTAACTCTTATGGATGTCTTCATAGAACTATTCTTTTTTTTTTCCTGTGGAACTATTGAAATATAATTTAGGATAGTTTGGTGTCTATCTGAGGTAGCCAACATAAGCTGCATTATTCTGGCTTATGTTTGGATCGAACAAGATTTTAGTCCAGGGATAAGGGCATAATGAAGACAAGCTTCATTTTTGAAAGCACCAACTATATGTATGACTAATTTTTGAAAATGACATTAGAAAGCCCATTGTAAAAGACCATTTGCAGTTGGATAGTTTTCCTTATATTTTACATTATATTGTAGCTACGTTTGGGTCATGGTTCTCATGTCTTGAAGTGCATAAGATTTACCTAGGAGGTTTGTTTTTGAAAAAATTCAGATTCCCAGCATTATATCCAGGGATTACCTCAGCTGGTCTGAGGTGTGGCCCTGGAATCATCACTATTATAAATGGTTCAGAGGCCCCAGAAAGAGACTACTTCATAGGGTGGTAAGTACCAAAGAGAAAGTGCAAATCATTACTGTCTGGAGGCAGGTGGACACCTTTACCTGAAGTTCAGAATAGGTGGGCTACTGCCAGGTACAATCACCAGGAGCTTACTAAGTTCAGAGTAGCAAGGATGCTTTTAGTCCAGAGAATTATTCAAGCTCCTTAAAGCTGTTTTTCTAAATCGTCATAGTGCCTTCTCTGAAAAATGAATGTACAAGTATCCTATTTACTAACAGGTGTAATTAGGGTTAAAATCACTTTTTTTGATAGTTGTTTTTCCTCACTCCTCTCCCTCCCTCACTTCCACAGCGTCTCTGTCAGCCCAGGCTGAAGTGTAGAGGCACTATCATGGTTTCACCACAGCCTCGACCTTCTGGGTTCAAGTGATCCTTCCGCCTCAGCCTCCCAATCAGCCTGGCGGATTTGTTGTTGTTTTTGTAGGTCTCATTATGTTACCTTGGCTGGTCTCGAATTTCTGAGCTCTAGCAATCCTCCCTTCTCAGCTACCTTAAAATGGTAGGATTACAAGTGTGAGCCATTGTGTCTGGGCTGTTTTTCTTTTAAAAAGCAAAATATAGCACTGTGACTTGAACCCAAAATAATTCACATATAGAAACCCTTAACCCACAAATAAGAATAATGAATCAAAAGGAAGGACAGGATGATAGTTTCAATAATTAGTGACTGTCGATGAAAGCACCCCATATCAGGTACTTTTCAAAATAGATCTAGGGACAGAAATGTTTGGAAAGATATTTTTCTTTGGGAAGGAACTTCATGTGCCAGAAGTTCATGTAAATGTGTTTTTATGACCAAAGGAAGATTGCATTGATTCCTTAAGCTTTAGATAAATACATCTAATTTAGGTGAATAAATGCTGTCATGGATGTAAGTCTTAAAAGAGTTATGATTAATCTTGTACATATGCAAATTTCCTGCTTTTTTCTGTTTTACTTTCTTTTATAAAATGATTTGTTAAAAGTACTTTCTACTAGTCTCTTGCCTTTGAATGGCTTTAAAATTTATTATAGTTTTTTAATAGTGCAATGGGATGAGATTTTTCATGTTTCTATTTCACTGTTAGGTGTTAGGGCATTTAATGGAAGAAAAAAATCACAGCACTAAAAAAAAAAAAAGTGAGCGTCTGGAGTTGTGGTTGTACTCTGAATACTCGAATGGGGCTCCCTGTCTTCAGGCAAAAAAAATTGAAATAAGAGACAGCATGATATGGTGAAAAGAGTACAGGTTTTATTAAAATGTCCAAAATGTTTCATTGAAAAGAAACAAAAACTAGTTACATAGTCATTTCAACAGTTGATTTTTTATGCACACACAGAGAGACCCACACTTTCAGAAAGATACATGGGAGGCCGAGGTGAGAGGATTGCCTGAGGCTGGGGGTTTGAGACCAGCCTGGGCAACATGGGGAGACCTTGTCTCTACAATAAATCAAAAAATAAGCCGGGTGTGGTAGCATGCACCTGTAGTTCCGGCTACTTGAAAGTCTGAAGTGGGAGGGTTGACTGAGTCCAGTAGGTCAAGGCTGTGGTGGCCATGAACATGCTTCTGCACTGCAGCCTGGGTGACAGAGTGAGACTCTAACTCAAAAAAAAAAAAAAAGAAAGAAAGAAAGAAGAAAAGAAAAAGATACACGCCGAAATTAATAATGATGGCAAATTATATGTAATTTTTATTTTTCTGTACATTGTCTTAATTTTTTTTAATAAATGCATTTCTCTATAATAAAAAAAGTTCACCCAGAAAAGAACATAGGATGTATGACATATAGTTATATTACATAGGTGCTTTGCTGCTTACTCCCTGTGAGTAATTACTATGGACATCTAGTCATGTTTTTGAAAGCTGGACATATGTCTACACTACAACCTTGCAATTCCAGTTCCAAGTACAAATCCAACAGAAATGTGTACATATGCCACAATGCTTTGTTTCCATTTTAAAGATACCTTTTTTTTTTGAGTTGGAGTCTCACTCTCGTCACCTAGGCTGGAGTACAGTGGCATGCTCAGTGACATGCTCAACATGCTGGGCTTAGGCAATCCTTCCACCTCAGCTTTCCAAGTAGCTGGAACTACAGGCACGTGCCACCATGCCTGGCTTAACGTTGCCTTTTTTCTTAATTCAGCGTTTACTTGGTTGCTGCAAACCTTTTTCCAGAGTTCTGATAACGTTGGTTCTGACAATTACCAGAAGATATGCAGTACTATGTGCAATAATCCCTCCCTAAAAAACACTCAGATACTTATGACAGTAGAATACATGAATTGTGTTACATTCATACAGTGGAACTATAGAAACTGCAGTGAGAATGAATGAACTGCAACTATACACAATATGGGTGAATCTCATAAGCATGATGTTGAGTAAAAGAAGCCAGACATAAAAGGCTACACACTGTATAATCCCCTTAACTGAAAGTTTAAAAACAGATAAAAGTAATGTATGGTGCTTGCTATGGTTTGAATATATCCCCCCAAATTCAGGTGTTGCCAGTGTGATAATATTAAGAGGCAGGACCTTTATGAGGTGATCAGGCTATGAGGGCACCTTCCTCATGAATGGTTTAAGGTGCCCTCATAAAGGAGCTTGGCAGAACGAGGTCATCTCTCTTACTGCCTTCCAAAATTTGAGGACATAGCATTCCTCTCCTCTGGAGGATGTAACCCTCACCAGGCAACCGAGCTTGCTGGCACGCCGATCTTTGACTTCCTTACCTCCAGCGCTTGACAAAATACATTTCTCTACTTTTATTAATTACCAAGTTTGTGGAATTCTATTGTAGTAGCACAAATGGACTAAGACATTGCAGTACATTAAGATAGTGGTTTCTCTCAAATCAGGAGGTACTAGTTAGCCCTGGAAGGGTGTACGAGGGGGCTCTGGGGTTCTGATAATACCTGTTTATTGTTCTGGAGTGCTGGTTTCATGACTTTGTACACCTCACAAAATTCATCAAGCTGTACACTTATGACTTTTACATCTGTATATACATTCTATTTCAATTATACTTACCATTAAAAGAGGACATCGGCAAATGGCAGAATAGGAAATTTCACATGCCCATCTCTCCACAGAAACATACAAAAGAAATTGTCAGAACATTGTCAGAACTCTGGAAAAGGTTTACAGCAACCAAGTAAATGCTAAATTAAGAAAAATGCAAGCCGGGCACGGTGGTTCATGCTTGTAATCCTAGCACATTGGGAAGCGGAGGTAAGAGAATTGCCTCAACCCAGGGGGTTGAGACCAGCCTGAGTAACTTGGCGAGACCTGGTCTCTACAATAAATCAAAAACTTAGCTGGACTTGGTAGCACACGCCTGTAGTTCCAGCTACTTGGAAGGACGAGGCGGAAGGATCACCTGAGTAGGGCAGGTCGAAGCTGTGGTGGCTGTGAGTGTGCCACTATACTCCAGCCTAGGCAACAGAGAGACTTCAACTCAAAAAAAAAAGAAAAGAAAAAGGCAACTTTAAAATGGAAGCAAAGCAGGTTGCATGTATACTTATCCTTGTCCTATCCCTTCCCCAGCTGGGTGGCAGTTTAAAGAAAGCCTGCATTCCCAGTGAGGAACCCTTGTTTCTGGTTCTGGAGGAAGCAGAGCAGACTTTATTTATAAATTACTGTGTTTGTATGTTCTGACCTGTCTGGGGCTACCTGAAGGACTCATGCTAGGTTCTCATCTCTGTTTCCACTGTCTTGGAACCAACTCAGGGCACAAAAGAGGCAGGCATTTCTTGAAAACATTGCAAGGCAAAGTTGCAGGACACAAAACTAACATACACAAAAATCAGTTGTACTACATATACACACCAGCAATAAACAATCCACAAAAGTAAATTAAGAAAACAATTCCATTTCCAATAGCAATAGAGTAAATAAAATACTTAGAAATAAATTAAATGAAGGATGCACAAGAATTGTACGTGGAAAACTATAAAACACCAGTGAAAGAAATTAAAGAAGACGTAAATAAATGAAAGACACATCCAGGGTAAATGCAGGACATATGCTCCACTCCTCCTCCCCTGCTGGTGACTGTTATCTAATTGGGAGAATGGACCTTGGCCAAGGTCACCTGTGCCCGGTCAAAATGCAGGGGATATGTACACCTGCATACTCAAGGCAGTTACTAAGAGAGTAAGCATCTTTGTTCCTGCTTCTTTGCACGTAATTTTATTGTTTGTTGTTCCCATTCCCATGCTGGGAGTATATAATCTCTCACCACATCTACTGGGGTTCAGGAATCTTTGTACCAATAGGCCGCCTTTGGTTCCCTCCTGTAAGCATTAATAAACCAATGTCTTTACCAACTTGTCCTCGAGTGATTTCTTCAGAATAGGAAAACATCATATGAGTACCCTGTCTGATTTGGGGCTGCTGTGATACAATATGCCATATTAATGACTTTTAGAAGTCTTCATATTGTTAAGATGGCATTATTACTCAGTTATATTCAGATTCAATTCCTATCAAAAACCCAATGGCTTTTTTGTTGTTGCAGAAATGAAAAAACTCATCCTAAAATCCATATGGAATTTAAGGGAAACAACATTAGCCAAAGCAATTTTGAAAAATAAGGACATTGCATAATCAACATTTTATACCTAACCCTGAATTGTACCCCACATCTTTTTTTTTTTTTTTTTTTTTCAGTTGGAGTCTCACTCGGTCGCCCAGACTGGAGTGCAGTGGCCGCTCCCGGCCAGTGAAGCCTCGACCGCTAGGCTCCAGCGATCCTTCCACCTCAGTCTTCGAAGTAGCCGGAACTACAGGCGCGCGCTACCACACCCGGCTAATTTTTTGATTTATTGTAGAGATGAGG
>NW_007247742.1:271708-362931 GCF_000164805.1 Carlito syrichta | reverse complement strand
GTAATCCCGCGCTTTGGGAGGCCGAGGTGAGTGGATTGCCTGAGTCCGCGGGTTCGAAACCCGCCTGGGCAGCTTTTTATATACCTAACCCTGTATTGTAGAGACCTCATCTCTACAATAAATCAAAAAATCAGCCGGGCGTGGGCGAGGCTTCACTGGCATGAGCGGCCACTGCACTCCAGTCTTGGCGACAGAGTGAGACTCCAACTCAAAAAAAAAAAGGAAAAGAAGGACAAAGTCAGACTTTCTGAGTCAACACTTACAAAGTTACAGTAATTGGCCGGGCTTGGTAACTCAGCCTTTAATACCAGCACTTTGGGAGACGGAAGCAAGTGGATTGCCTGAGACTGTGGGTTCAAGACCAGCCCGGGCAACTTGGCGAGACCGTGTCTCTACAATAAACTTTAAAAATTAGTCAGGTGTGGTAGCATGTGCCTATAGTTCCCGCTACTTGGAAGGCTGAGGCAGAAGGATTGCCAGAGCCCAGAAGGTCGATGCTGGGGTGGTTGTGAGCTTGCCACTGTACTCCAACCTGGGCAACGGAGTGAGACTCCAACTCAAAATAAACAAAGTTATAGTAATCCAAACAGTGTGATACTGGCATAAGGATAGACATATAGACCAGTGGAGTAGAAATGAGAACCCAGAAATACACTTTCACATTAATGATCAATTGACTTTAAACAAGGGTGCCAAAACCATTAAATGGGGAAATAATGATCTTTCAACAAATAGTATTGGGAAAACCAGATAGCTACAAGCAAAAAAAATGAAGTGGGACCCTTACCTTATACCATATATAAAAATTAACTCAAAGTGGCTCACGCCTATAATCCCAGCACTTTGGGAGGCCACAGTGAGGATTGCCTGAGCCCACGGGTTCAAGACTAGCCTGGGCAACTTGGAAAGACTTCATCTCTACAATAATTTTTTTTTTTTTTTGAGTTGGAGTCTCACTCTGTCACCCAGGCTGGATGCAGTGGCATGCTCATGGCCCACTGCAGCCTTGACCTGCTGGGCTCAGGTAATCCTTCCACCTCAGCCTTCCAAGTAGCTGGAACTACAGGCATGCGCTACCACACCTGGCTAATTTTTTAAAAATTTATTGTAGCGATGAGGTCTCGCCTGCCCAGGCGGGTCTCGAACCCGCGGGCTCAGGCAATCCACTCACCTCAGCCTCCCAAAGGCGCGGGATTACAGGCTGAGCCACCGAGCCCGGCTACAATAAATTTTTAAAAATTAGCCAGGTGTGGTGGTGTGCGCCTATAGTTCCAGTTATTTGGAAGGTTGTGGCGGAAGGATCACCTGAGCCCAGCAGGTCAAGGCTGCAGTGGGCCATGAGCATGCCACTGCACTCCAGCCTGGGCAACAGAGTGACACTCCAAATAAAAAAAATTAAAATTAAAATTAACTCGAAGTGAAATAAACACCTAAATTTAAGGGCTAAACCTATGAAACTCCTAGAACAAAACTCAAGGGAAAATTTGCATGACTTTGGATTTGGTAATGGTTTCTAAAGTATGACACTGAAAGCATAGGTAACAGCATGAAAATTAACCGGACTTCACAAAAATTAAAAACTTTTATGCATCAAAGGACACCATCAAGAGAGTAAAAATACAACCTACAGAATTGGAAAAAATATTTTAAAATCAAATCATATATATAAAAAGGCATTAAAAAACGGTTACAACTAACAACAGCAAACCAATCTAATTTAAAAACGAACAAAAGACTTGAATATTTTTCCAAAGAGGGTATACAAATAGTCAATAGCACATGAAACTATGTTTAACATCATTGTTCAATAAGAGAATGCATTGAAAACCACAACATTATACTACTTCACATCCACTAGAATAGCTTATATTTTTAAAAAATCTTGAAAATAACAAGTGTTGGCAATGAGAAGAACTTGCAACCCTCATACATTGGTGGGAATAATGCAAAATAGTACAGTCACTATAGAAAAGTTTGGCAAATCCTCAAAAAGTGAAATATAGAATTACCATATGCCATGGTTTGAATGTCTCCTCCAAAACTCATGTTTAAATTTAGTTGTCATTGTAACAGTATTAAGAGGTGATACCTTTAAGAGGTATTTAGGTCATGAGGGCTCCACCCTCATGAATACACTAATGCTGTTATTAGAAGTGGGTTTACTGAGGTGAGTGGATTGCCTGAGCCCGCAGGTTCAAGACCCGCCGGGGCAGCGAGACCTCATCTCTACAATAAATAAAAAAAAAATCAGCCGGGCGTGGTAGCGCATGCCTGTAATTCCAGCTACTCGGAAGGCTGAGGCGGAAGGATCGCCGGAGCCCAGCAGGTTGAGGTTGTGGTGGCCGGGAGTGGCCACTGCACTCCAGTCTGGGCGACAGAGTGAGACTCCAACTCAAAAAAAAAAAAAAGAAGTGGGTTTACCCCCTCTTGCTCTCAATCTCTCTCTCTCTCACCCTCTCTGGGCCCTTCCACCGTCATATGCCTGCTGCCATGTTATGATACAGCAAGAAGGCCCTTACCAGATGCCAGCACCTTGATACTGGACTTCTCAGCCTCCAGAACTGTGAGCCAATACATTTATGTTTATTACAAATTAGCCAGTCTCAAGTATTCTGTCACAAAACAGACTAAGACACTACATGACTCAGCAATTCCAATCCTAGGTATATAAAACAAAGTATACAAAATTCAAAACAGGGACTCACACGAATACTTGTATGCCATGTTCATAATAGTGTTATTTACAACTGCCAAAAGGTAGAAACTGTCTGTCAGTGAAGAATAGATAAATAAGAATAAACAATAATACAATTGAGTACTATTCGACCATAAAAAGGAATGCTTTGATGCATGCTATAATGTGGATAAGTCTTGAAAACACTATGTTAAATGAAATAAGTCACAAAAGGAACAAATATTATATAATTCCACTTTTACGAAAAATCTAGAATAGGAAGATTAAGACAGACAGACAGCAGATTAGAGTTTACCAGTACTGGGAGGGGAAGAATGGGGAGTTATTATTTAATGAATAAAGTTTCTGTTTGGAATGATGGAAAATTTTGAAGCAGATAGTGCAAACCTGTAATTAAGGTCATTGATGCCACTGAATTGTACACTTAAAATGGTCAAAATGATAAATTTTATGTTATATATACTTTATTACAATAAAAAATACAGTGAAAGAGAGTAAAAGATCAAGACCAGCCTAGGACTGAACTAGGTAGAGTTAGGTGGGAAATGAAGTTAGAAGCTAGGCATGGCATTCCATCAAGCAAAGTTGGATTCTGTCTCCATGCTCCTAACTGGGCATATAATCTATACTCCCAAGATTCCTCACTCTAGAAGTTTGTTGCATAGTGGAGGGTTGGCTGGACCCATGGTTAAGTGTACTCACTAGAGCAAATGAAAGATTGATAATAAAACCAAGAGCAGAGCTGGGTGCAATAGTGTGCAACTATAGACCCAGCTACTTGAGAGGATGAGCTGGAAGGATCACTGAGACCAAGAAATCAAAACCAGCCTAGGCAACATAGCAAGACCTTGTCTTTAAAAAAAAAAAAAAAAAAAAAAAAAAAGGAGCCCCACTTCCATTTCCAAGCCCACAATTTGGAAGTGTGCAATAAATACTGGAATAATGGTGTTGGGAACTCAGAATCAGCAAAGGTTTTTATTTAGATATGCACTTTGTATTCCATCATTCTCAGTGAGAGAAAATGTATAAGAAACAAATTTATGGGGCAAACATCTATAAATTGTTACTTTATAATTATGAAGTTGAATTGTTATGAACTGTCACAAACCATTGGGGTATCCTTGATCACATGTTTAATCCATCATTACATTTTTTTTCTATATCTTAGTATTTTGCCTCTTTTTAAGGCTTCAGCCCTGGTTTTCCCACTGATTTCTGAAGCCAGCATCTTCTACATAGTACTAGAAAATAGAGTGGTGCATGCATTTGCTAATCTATTCAGTAACCTTGGGCAAGTCATCTAGCCCCTTTGAACCTCATTTTTTAAATCTAAAAAATAATAATACCAATATTAAAGGAAATTTTTTTGTAAGAATGAGTGTGTCTACACTGAAAACAGTGCTTGAATCATAATAGAAACTCAATAAAAGACAGTTATTGTTTCACACCAGCACTCACTGTAAAAAGAATTACACTTACATTAATAAATATGCATAATACCTCTTCCAGTGACTATAATTTCTTTTCTGAACTATATCATGAGATTCCTAACGCCAAAGGTCCTGACCTGTTAATATCACAGTTCATCAATAAGTTCATTTGTCTAGGATGGAGATGGATTATTTTTTACAAAGTTCTTGTATCTCCTGGGATTTGATCATTTCTCTCCTGGTAGAGGCAGGTGGGAGAGGGAAGATATGGGCAAAAGGGAATTTATTGATGGTTATCTCAGGTGTGACTGTTGAGATACCTGGCAATTACCAAGATCATGGATCCTGATTTTGAGTCAGTTTCTCAACAAGAGAGTTGTATCCTAAAATTTATTTTTCTCTGCCAAAGAGCATCCTGGTTTGGGATGTCAACTGAACAATCTTTCAAATTCTAAATATACAATGCATCCCAACGGCAGTCACGATTATTCCAGAGAGCTGCACATCAAGAGTGATAATACTGCTGCCCAGCATTATTAGTAACTGATATGATCTTGGAACTCCATTCCTAGGTATGTATTTGTGGTTGGCTAAATTGTGTGTCCCCACTCCTTTTCCCGAAAATTTATATGCTGAAGCACTGACCCCTAGTCTCTCAGAATGTGACTTCATTTGTGAATAAGGTCACTATAGGTATATCTAGTTAAGATGAGATCATACTGGAATAGAGTAGACTCCTAATCCAATATGACCAGAGCCCTTATAAAAGGGAACACTTGGACAGAGTTATGAACACAGGAAAAACGCCATGTGAATATGAAGGTAGACACTGGGATGTTGCTTGTACAAGCCAAGGAATGTCAAGGATTGCCAGTAAACCACCTGAAGCTTGGAGAGAAGTATGGAACAGATTCTCCCTCACAGATCTCAGAAGGAACCAACCCTGCTAAAACTTTGACTTGGGATTTCTAATCTCCAGAACTGTGAGACATACATTTCTATTGTTGTACACCACTCAATTATGGTAACTTGTTATGGCAGCCCTAGCAAATTAGCACTATACCCAAAAGAACTGAACACAGGTACGCGAATACATCTATACACATGTTCACAACAGCACTATTCACAATAGCAAAAGTTGGAAACTGCCCAAATGTCCATCAGTAAGTGAATGGATAGAAAAATTGCGGTATATACAAACGACAGAATATTATTCAGCTGTAAAAAGAAATTAAATGCTGACACATGCTACCAAGTGAATGAACCTCAAAAACATGCTAAGTGAAAGAAGTGTGACACAAAAGGTCACATATTATTCCATTTGTATGAAATATCCAGATTAGGCAAATCCTTAGAAACAGAAAGCAGGTTGGTAGTTGTTAGGGGCTAGGGGAAGAAGAGAGGGGGAACAACTGCTTTTATGGGTATGGGTTTCCTCTTCAGTTGATGAAAATGTTTCAGAACTACATTGAGGTCATAGTTGCACAACACTGTGAATGTAATACCACTAGATTGCTCACTCTAAAATTAACTTTATGTCAATTTCACCTCTATTTTTAAAATGCTATCCTTAAAATACACAGGTCTTAAATGCACAATTCAATGAGTTTTAACAAGTGCATCACCTATGTAACCAACACCCTAATCAAGAATTACAGCAGCCAAGCTCGGTGGCTCAGCCTGAAATCCCGTGCTTTGGGAGGCTGAGGTGGGTGGATTGCCTGAGCCCTGCCTAGGCAACTTGGCGAGACCTCATCTCTACAATAAATCAAAAAATTAGTCGGGCGTGGTAGCACGTGCCTGTAGTTCCAGCTACTTGGAAGGATCGCCGGAGCTCAGCAGGTCTGCACTCCAGTCTGGGTGACAGAGTGAGACTCCAACTCAAAAAAAAAAAAAAGAATTACAGCACTGCCATCACCCCAGAAAGTTTTCTTGTGCCTTCTTTCTTTACTATTAACTCCCTGAGGCCAGTTGTTCTGATTTCATTTCCCATAGGTTTCCTGTTCTTAAATGTCATATAAATTTAATTATACAGTATGTATGCACTCTTTTAGGTCTGGCTTCTTTCGTTCAGTGTTTTTGAGATCATCCATCCACATTGTTGCATAAATCAATAGTTTGTTCTTTTTTATTATTGAGTAGTATTCCAAATTACAGTTCATCTGCTCTCCTGTTGAGAGGCATTTGAGTTGTTCCCAAGTTTTTGTTATTACGAATAAAGCTACAGTAAAATTTTTGGTGGACATGTGATTTCCTTTTTCTTTTTTTGAGAATTCAGGAATGGAATTGCTGAGTCATAGGTAGATATATGCTAATTTATAAGAAACTGTTAAGTGTTGCATATTTGCTGCACCAATTTACACCCACATCAGTCATATATGAAAGCTCCAATCGCTGTACATCCTAACATTTGGTTGTGGCTGCCTTTTCAACTATTGTGTTATCTCACCATGATTCTAATTTGCATATGCCTCATGAAATGGTAACTTTTTGTGCTTTTTAAAACAAAATCAGCTTTACTTATTTACATACTACTTACCAATTCTAAGTGCACAATTAGATGAGTTGAAACAACTATATACAGTTGTGTAACCACCACCAAGATACAGAATGTTTTCCACTATGTCCCTTTACAGTCAACACACTTCCCGCCCCATATCTACAGTCCCTGGCAACCACTGATCTTTCTATAACTAGTTTGCCTTTTCCGGAACATTATGGGATCATAAAATACGTAATCTTTTGTTCCTGGCTTCTTTCACCTAGTATTGTGCTAAGATTCATCCATGTTGTTGCATGAATCAATTTACTCCTTTTTTATATCCGAGAGTATTCCATTGAACAGATATATCACAATTTGTTTATTCATTAACTGTTGAGTATATGGTTGTTTTCAAGTTTGTGCTACTACAAATAAAGCTGCTATGAACATTTGCCTGCAGGAGTGAAACTGCCACATCATGCAATAAATGTTTCATTTGATAAGAAACTACCAATTTGTTTTCCAATGTGCCATTCTGCATTCCCACCAGCAATGTATGAGTTCCAGTTGCTCCAGTCTCACTGACAACTGGTATTTTCAGTCTTTTAAATTTGACCCACTTTAGTGTGTAAATGATATCTCACTGTAGTTTAAATTGCTCTTCTCCAATAACTAATGATAAGAGTTCTAATCTTTCTAATTATCTCAATCAAATCCTCAGCTTGAATCTCCCATGGATTGGACCAAAGTATATTTTACCATAATATTGTAATACTATACAGCATGCTAAGGTACTACCACCTTCAGGAAGAAACGTTTTTCGGTCTGTTTTAGGAAATCTACTCTTTTAAATCTGTACCATATATGTATCAGGCACTTTGTTAGTACTTTACTTTTTTTTCCTATTTAATCCCTACGACTATCCTATGAGGTAGGCTTTTGTGTACGAGCTTACTAATTGAAGCTCAGAGATTAAATGTATTTTTAAATTTTATTTAGCTTTTCCTGTGGCAGTTCCTGGCATTCCATAATAATTAAGGCACAAACAGGTTTTAGAAAACAATTACCCTGCTATTGATCCTTTGTGTGTTCTTTTACCTATGTGAAAAACCTGCTATGAGCAAAAAAGACTGTGGGTTTCATTGATGGAAACGGGATGGAGGGGCCAGTCAAGTGAGCCTGTATAGATCCCTAGATGTTAATGCGTGTGCGAGTTCTGCTACATGGGGTGAGGGTCCTAAGAGGCCAAGGGTTATCTGAGAGGCTCAATCAGAATCTCAAGTGACATGAAATGGAGCTTTCCTAGCTATACATCTCTAAAAACCATCAGTGTTTCCAACTCTCAAAGCAGCTGGGGGATTCAAATAGTGGTCAGAGGTAAGCCTTAGCCTGAGGACAAATCAAGAGGAAGCCAGGAGACGTGATCCCTCTACTGCCTTTGACGATCACCTATCTTGGGTAACTAATTTGAGGAGGAAGCAGAAAGGTCTTTGGGTCCAAATGATCGGCCTCCTTCACTGGCCCTCAGTGGTGTTGCATTGCCCCAGAGCCCACCAGGTATGTCCTTTGGCTAAGATGATGGGGGCGGGGGGGGGATTGTCACCCTCAGCCAAATAGCCTGATACCATGAGAATGTACAGTAATGACAAACCTTACAGCTGTTACGTTTGTGCCTCTGTTCTTCGGCTCTGGCTCCAATGAGGTCTCTATTTTCTGTGCCCTGCTTCTCCCCTTTCCAGGCACCTGACATAGCTACCTTGTTGCCCCTTTTTTATAAAAACTTCTCTTGAAATAACTTTGTAATCTCATTGAATTAACTTCCTTCAGTCGGGCACAGTGTTTCATGCCTGTAATCCCAGCACTTTGGGAGGCAGAGGCGAGAGGACTGCCTGAGGCCAGGGGTTCAAGACCAACCTGGGCAACCTAGTGAGACCTTGTCTCTACGATAACTCAAAAAACTAGCTGGGCAGGGTAGAGAGCACCCGTAGTTCCAGCTACTTGGAAGACTGAGGCAAAAGGACCGCCTGGGCCCAGCAGGCTGAGGCTGCAATAGCCGTGAGCATGCTGCTGCACTCCAGCCTGGGCAACAGTGAGCCTCCAACTAAAAAAAAATATACTTTCTTCTAATGCTTTCCCAGGGAATTTGCATTCTGACTGCAAAGTGTTTATCCAAAGAAATAAATCCCGGCCGGGGTCGGTGGCTCAGCCTATAATCCCAGCGCTTTGGGAAGCCGAGGTGAGCGGATTGCCTGAGCCCACGGGTTCGAGACCCGCCTGGGCAACTTGGCGAGACCTCATCTCTACAATAAAAAAATGGAAAAAAAAACTTAGCCGGGTGTGGTAGTGCACGTCTGTAGTTCCAGCTACTTGGAAGGCTGAAGCGGAAGGATCGCCGGAGCCTAGCAGGTTGAGGCTGTGGTGGCCGGGAGCGGCCACTGCACTCCAGTCGGGGCGACAGAGTGAGACTCCAACTCAAAATAAAAGAAATAAATCCCCAGCAAAGTGATAATATGAGCATGAATGATGATGGTTATGTTTCTGTGTGCACTGGAGTGAAGGTGAGAGTGATGAGGTATCTAAACCCTATTCTGGCCCCTTCACTTCTAAAATATCTCCATAGTTGCCCCACTTCCCTCAGAAAAGGGTATTACATTTCTTTTCTTCCTCTGCCTATCCAAGGCACAGGGTTTGGCTAGCTAGTGGAGAAAAGAGTGACCGTGCATCAGGGCCCTCTATGTCCTAAGTCATTTCACTACATTTGGCTGAAATTTTCAGAAACCCTACAACGTAGGTATTATATTCATATTATGAAATGGATGATGTGCTCGAGGTCACCAAGTAAGTGGCAGAAATGGAATTTAAATCCAAGGTCAGCCTTCAAGGTTCCCAATCTTTTCCTGACACAATGCCACCTTCTCATTAGCATTCTTTCTAAGGAACTGAGTTTCTCATCAATTCTGAGTGGGTTTGAAGTAAACATGAATAGTGACCACTCTCTCCACCCCAAGTCCTTACTCCGCTATTCCAGAACTAGCCTGGACTTTATTCTTTGTCTAAGGAACACCTGCTTCCCTTCCAGACTGCCTAAGTTATCAGCATAGGAACACAATTGACATATCCTGACAAATATTTATTCTGTTATACTCCCAAACTTAAACTTCCAAAGAAATCTCATTACTTCTAAAAAATTCCTATTTAGCTGAATACCTTACATTGTGAATGTTCCGTGCTAAAGTACATATGCTGAATGCTTAATAAGTAAGATTTAATTTTCTCAAGCGTAAAAGGCAAATGTGATACATAAACCCCATTCCTTTCTCCTACCCCACAAAACATCCACAGCTATCCGATATTCAAATATGAAAAAAATTTAAAAGTATATGCATAAACATGTTTTAAACCATCAAGATCAATATATTTTCATTGCTCGTTTGGTTTTCTAAGTCCTTCCTGCCTCTCCCCACTCCCTCGCATGCTGCAATGTTGGACCCCTCTCCAGTTAAGGGGATGGAAATGGATTGGCTGTGTTATATGGAGATTCTCAGAGGGCAGGCCAAAACACTAAAGTTGGTTTTCAAGGAGAACCAGTCGCAGCAAAGCTGCTAAGCACGCAGTTCGTTTGCTCTTGGCAAGGCCACATACGTCTCTTGTCATGCCTATAGTAGAATACTGCAGCCAGGAGCCTAAGAGGGGGCTTGCTTCAATTACACTGGATGTAACAAAATGTAACAAGACTGGTCAGGACCTCTACCACAGTGGCCCAACTTTAAAGTCCCTATTAATAACCAGCAGGCACTGCCAAGGACTTTGCCAGTAAGCTTTCCTCATAACTGTCAATATGGCCTTAGGACCGGCCAGACATTCACCTACTCTGTGGCCTTGAATACAATTAGGCCTCTCAGTGATCTTTCCAGGGCTCCATGCCAACTTGCCACAGAACTCCAGGAGTCACAAAGCAGGGGAGTCTCTATCTTTCCAAAGCTCAGAAGTAATGTGGGCAACTAGAGGCCAGGGTGCGATGCAGGAGCTGAGCCTCCTGTCTGACGTGAAAAGGAAAACTTGTGTAAGAGACATGGGACTAAGTAAGAAAAACTAAGTAACAACAAGGGTACCTACATAATGAACATTTGTATACCTAACCCTGAATTGTACCCCACATATTTAAAATAAAAAATTTATTGAAAAAAAAAGTAAAGGAATTGCAGTGGCTGGGGAGGAGGCAGGCAGCATCTGGGAAATGCTGGGTTAGGAAGGAGCATAGTTAAAGTGAAAACCTTTCTGATTCAAACTCTCCACTCTTGCGCTTTTCCCAGGCTCCACTTTCCCCTAGGTGAGAAAGAAGTAGAACTTCTGGTTCAAGTGCTTGTGTTCTTTGAGGTCTCTGTATGTACAGTTCACTCAGTCAACATTTATTGAACATTCACTGTTTACCAAGTCTACAGGAGGTAGAATCAGTTGAGTACAAGAGTCAGCGGTCTGATTAGAAGCCCATCCTATAATAGTGACTGCTCCTGAAACCCACCTGCCAAGCCACCAGTCCCTGCTTGCTGTCGGGCAGAACATGACACTTCCTCTGTGTTGTAGGGGAATCATATCTCCTTTCACCCTCCCTCTGGATTGTGCCCTTTGATACATGGAAATAGATAACAGCAGCTGGGTATTATCTGAGCTCCTTCACTGGGGCCATGGGAGATTCACAAAATTCACAGAAGCTCTCACATTTCACTGAAAGACAACTAAAGGGGCGATTATCTATGGGAGAGAAGTCTAGAAAGTTGAACAAGTAGTGATGTGAAGTCAGAATTGGAAGATCCAAAACTACTAGCTGGGCAGGTATATGACAGGAGATGGTGAAGTCCCCAAGACTAGGATAACAGGAAATGGATTCAGTATGTTGTGGCCTCTCCTGCCTGTCTACTAAGGAAGTTCAAAGGTTTCTGAAAGTGGCATCTCAGGACAGGGATTGGGGGAGGGGTAAGGAGCAATCTGGGGAAATGAGAACCAATTACAGAACAAAGGACTCGCAGCCCAAATCTGTTTAGTATGTTTTCTCCTCGAGCTACAATTCAACAACTGCACCAAGGCCCAAAACAAACCACACATGGCTCTCTGATGGTAGAAACCAAATCCTGCTTTATAAGGCTGTGTGACCATCATTGGCTTCTCTGCTGAGATATGAGGTGCCAGCCAGGCAGGCAGGTGACAGAGGACGAACCTTCTTCACCTTCTCCCCATCACCACCATCCCCCTAGCCCTACAAATACCCATCTCTGCAATACAACCACTTCAAAAAATATTCTGAGGAGGAACAAAGTGGAGGGGATAGAGGTTCAGGTTGGTCAGCAGGCCGGTTCCCATGAGGTAGCTGACGCTGGTGCTCCTGGGTAGGGCTTGTGGAGAGAGGCCAATTATGGGCTTACAGCCAGAAGAGAGTCACTGGTTGACTGGGAAGTGGAGGAAGCAGAAAGTTTTGAAGTCCGTCCAGAGTACTTGATTACAGGAAATGTCTGGGTAGAGTGGGTGGGCTCTTTGCTGGTGTCCTCACTGTCTTTTGAGGGACTGGGTTTCCTGGGGCATGGGGAAAAGCCAGCTTGAGTCCTCTTGGGCTTGGGTGTGGTACCATCTTCAGAAAGTAACAGGCTTCCCTCGGAAGAGCTGTGTTTTCTGAAAGGAACAGGTAAGGAAAGAAATGGCTGAGACACTGTGTATAGTTGAAACTTTAACTTAAGCTCTGCCTTCAGAGTCTGGACCAGGCATTTACTACAGTAGGGTGTTGTAGACCATAATTATATGGCTATATTAATAACCATGAAAAAAATCGCATTTATTTGAAAGCTTGAGAACTTAAGTGCAAGTGTTAATGTGGGTGGGGATAGGAGAGCTAAGGTTTCCTACAGTTAGTGGGTATGGCTGAAAGTGGCCGCTTTAGCAGGTACTTCTGTCCTCCAGCTCAGCTTCACTGGGCATACCAAGAGCCCCCAGGAAGAGGATATTGTAGCTGCATATTCTGACAGTCCCACCAACCTCCCGCTGGAGAATGCTGATCTTTCGGTCTGAGAAGAGAGGAAGGAAGAAAACTTCCCAGATACGACCAACAGCCCTTCCCTTGTCCCTGCACCACTCACCCTAGCTTGCCAGTCTCCAATTTGCTGAAGGCATTGAGCATCATGTCACCCTTTGAGACAGTCAGAAGTGATGTCGGGAGAGACCACTAAAAGCAAAGAAAGCAATGATGCCAAAAGGGCCAAGGAAGTCAAGGAGGGAGTGGAGTCAAGGAAGGAGTGTCTGGGATCTTGTGCCTCTTTCCAGTTCTACCCCTCAGTGATCATGTTTCTCCCTTTCCCTACCCTTCAAGGCATGGCCCCATGTAGGTAAGTGTCTTAGTTCTCTACTGAATCAGACAAGAAGTAGAGGCTACAAAGCGCTTTTTGATTTTTGAAAGAAAGGCACCCAGGGAATCCTGGAGGTAAGTCTTCCATTGAAAGGAAAACAGTCATGAGACACAGAGGCAGGGCCAAGGGGAGAAGTGAGAGAGTCTGTACCTGCAACCCAACTCCTGCTGCACTCTAAGGCAGAAGAGGGAAAGGCCTGAGAAGGAGCTGTCCCCCAACACTGGCACCACTCACCACTGGAGCAGAATCAGAGATAACTCCTGTGTGGAACCCTTTGTAGCACCAACTCCGAAGCAGATCTACTCCTAGGACAAGATTAGCAGGAGTTGGGACTTAAGAGGGTGGAATCGATTGGTCAATTTTTCTTGCAAGAAAGGCACATTTCTTGGTCTACAAGGATTTAATCTCTCACTAAACATGGCCTCCTGAGGACAAGGAAGGCACATTACCTTTGAGCTTGTTGCCATGGTATTTCTGTTCCCATTGGGTAGTGAGAATGTTGAAATATCGTGGCTGCTCAAAAAAGCGGAGATAGCGGGAGGAGATCCGAGAAGGAAAAATTCGTTCAAATTGACCACGCCGAGAAAACTCATCTTCCATCTCAACCAGAATCCGAACATCATCTGGTGTCAGGACATCCAGCACAGTTGCATAGAAGTCCTATGGCCCAAGGAACAGGGAAGGAGAAGGTATGACAGAGAGTACTAGCCAGAGACAAAGAATTAAGAAACTAGGGGACAGGGAGTACAGTCCTGCTGTTCTGGGACTCTTTTGGGACCACTAAGGCATCCTGGTGGGCCAGTTCTGTACCTCATCTGTTCCTAAATTTACTGAACTTAGTTTGTGGGGGAAGAGCCTCTTGTATGGGGTCAGAGGAGTCACAGGATCGCAAGTTAAGTGGTTCATTGGATATAGTCAAGATCAGGATCTGGCAACTAAGATTTAACCACAGATTTGTCTGCCACTCTTATATCTGGCTCCCTTTTCTGCTCTAAGAATGTCAAGCCACCTGAGGTCTCACTGTACCTCCAGGCAAAGAAACACAAAGGGTAAAGGTCTACAGACTGGACAACAAGAACAGCATTTTGCTAAGAGCTAAGAGTTCTTGAAAACATGATAAAAACCATCAACTCTCTCCCAAAATGACATACATGCACATCAGATCTCCGCACATCAAGGGTATCACAGATCTGGGATAGGAAATCCTGCTCTAGAGAGAGGAAAAACTGTTTGCCTTGTGGTCCTAAATATTTGGCCAGGGAAGCTTTCTGCTGACACTTGGGGGGATGACCAACCTCCTACCTGATCAGGAATTTTCTGGGTCAGATAATAGGCTTTCTTCATCTTCTGTGCAGTGAAATGCTCTGGAGCCATTCGACATTTGTCCCGGGGAGAGCTGGACAGGCTAAGGCAGGGGACAGAAAGAAAGCAAAAGGTAAGGTCAGCAACTTACATCCTGAGAAAATATGGAGAGAAGGTCCAGCCCAGGAAGACACCCTTCTCAAGAGAACACAAAAATATGAACAGATATTTGTTACTTGAGTAGATCAGACTAAAATGCACTCCACTCAGGTAGCCTGAGAGTCACCAAATATTAAATACTATAGAAGAACTAAGAGTACAAACCACTTTCTTCAGGCTGAATTTGAATGATTAAAAATGAGGACCCTAGAATCAGCCTAATCACTGTGCACTTCATTTTAGTTTAATTCAGTGAATACTTACTATACATTCAGTTCTGCTCTACCAGCTGTATGGCCCTGGGCAGTGGCTTAACCTTCCTGTACCTCAGTTTCATCATCCATGTTACCACATTGCTATGATTTCTACTGAGAGAGACACAAAGATAACCAGGCGCAGTGGTACGTGCCTGTACTCCCAGTTACCCAGAAGGTTGAAGCTGGAGGATCACTTGAGTCCAGGAGTCCCAGGGTCAGTCAGACATAGTTGGCTTAATATAATAATAATAACAACAAAAACAACAAAAGATGTCCGAAAAGCAGCCCTGCCTCCAAGAGATTAAGGTATGGCAAGTGGAATAAGTCAAATGACAACCACACAACAGAGCCAAACATGAGTCTATGAGGTATAGTGAAAAAAACAAGTTTTGTTATTAGGCAAACCAGGATTTGAATTCCAGTTCTACCACTCTCTAGTTGAGTGGGTTACTTAATCCCAGTGATCTTCAGTTTTCTCATCCACAAACTGCAGATACCTCATAGAGTTGGGATGATAAGTTATAGATTATTCCTTACACATTTTGGTACTAACTAAATATTAGCTCCCTCCCCTCAAGAGTGGTTCCAAGGCTTGGGGGATATGGAGAAAAAGGCCACACAGAGTGGCTTCTTGATGATATCCTGAGCTAGGCTTTGATGGATAGGTGAGGTTGCAACAGGTAGGTCTCGCTGAGGGGCATTTCATGAGGAAGACATCCTTTGAGAAGAGACAAGAATACTATGGGGGAAGAACAAGCAGCAATGAACATTTCAAAGAGGAGACTGGACTCCTCTCTGACTCCTTAGGATCCTACCAATCTTGAGGTTCTGACTGATCCAGTTTGTCAAAGCACAGGAGACAGGGAAGGAGTAAAGAGAAAAGCCTAGAGACAGGAGACTGGGACCTCCAATGCCCAGGTAAGAAGTTTAATTTTTTGAGACAGGATATCACTATGTTGCCCAGGCTGGAGTGCAATGGCTATTCACAGGCATAACCATCATAGCATACTACAGCCTCAAACTCCTGGCCTCATGTGATCTTCCTGCCTCAGTCTCCCGAGTAGTTGGGACTACAGGAACGCGCCCCTATTGACAGTGTTTATATTTGATTCCCAAGCCCTGTGGTTTCTGAGCAGGGGAGCAACATAACTAAACATACTTTTAGGGGCACTGACATGGCAGTGGTGTGCGAGTGGCCTATAGCAGCAGATTGAGCAGCAAGGGAGACCAGGCAGGAGGAAAAGCGCAGAACCTTCCCCCGCCCAGAAATCACACTGGGGCCATTCCTGCTGCCAACCAAGCCTCAAGGAAGCAAGAGGGCTAACCTGGTAGTGGAGCTGCTGGAGCTGCTGGGACTTGAAATGACATCCTCTGCATTGGGCAGGACAAAACCTGCCAGGTTCAGAAGGTCACGGATCATCTGGCCTTTGATGCTGATGTCTAGTGGTGAGCTGGAGTGGAGGCTTCAGGGAAAGGATACAAAGAGTAGTCAGAGCAGCACTCCAAAAACAGTTTCTGGTTATATGTCCGAGTCAGGGCTAGCCCCATTTACCCTTTGACTTCCCTAAGATGAAAAGTGCTCAAACATCCAAATGCATGATCATCATTGTGTCTCTGGTCCCAAACAAAGTAAATATCCTCACCCAGGGCGGTCAACCTGCCCATGACCTTGGCATGCCAGAGAAGAGCAAGTGGTAGGGATCGACTCAAAAGCAACAACATACTGGAGCAGCAATGGGATCATGAGGATTTAAGAAGGATTCTACTGTCTGTAAGTGACCTGAGAATACCACCTACCTCGGGGAAATGTTGACTTCCAGGACCCAGGGTTTGAGGTTCTCATCCAGCATGATGTCAAAACCAAAGAGCTCGTGGCAGCTATAGGGCCGCCGCACATACATCTTGAGCAGGCTGGTCACGTAGGGCTCTGACCTGGTCATAAGGAAAAGGAAATATTTAGGTCAGCTCCTCCCAGAGGGCCCTACCCAGAGCTGCCCTTCCAGCAGAGTGGTCTAGAGATAGGCAGGCAGAAGCAGCCCAGAAACAGTGGCTCTCAAGAGACATCTCTGATCTGGGACCAGTTTCTGGGGATTAAGTTCAGTAGACAAGTGGAATTTAACTCTAGTCATTCTTTCGTATACCCTGTCCTCAAAACAGAACCTCAACAAAGTCAAATCTCCAGTCAAAGTCTGGGGCACAGCAGTGTAGAGGCCAATGAGAAAGGAAGGGTTCAGTGGCAGGTCCCTCACCCAGAGTGGCAGTAATGACTCACGAGATGATAGTTTTGACAACAACATCTTTTATCTTCTCCCAGATGGCATCACTATTGACTCCCTTCTGGCTCAGGTAGTTCCACAAAGCCTTCAGTGCCCTGCAGAGGGAGGAGGAGGGAGTACTTGGGGCTATAGTCTAGGAATGAGCGATGAAGAAAAGAGAAAGAAAAAGGAATAAGAGACCTAAAGCATTTTCATCTCTTCCTCTGACATTCTGAATTAAAAAAGAAATTAACTTGGATGCAAACGAACCAATTCTGAATTGACAAATGTTTATATAATCTTTAGGTCTTATATTAATCCTCCTCATCTTCCCTCTGAACCTTCCAAAGCCCCAGAACCCTGTACTCCTCTAGGCCTTCAGTGAACTGGGACACTCTCTCCTCAGTACCATTTGTGCCCCTGGCAGGCCGTTTCATCTGCATTGGCCTGGTACTCAGCATTCTTTTTATTGACACTGTAGTTGGTCAGGTGCATGAACTTATTGCCAAGGCTCTTCATGGAAGGAGAATACCTGCAAGTGAGGAGAAAGAATGGCAGGATGAGAAAGCAGATAAGAGAATAAGCCTATCATTTCCCCAAGTCCTGAAGAAGTAAAGGACAAATACACAGATCTTTTTAGATCCACAGGGTCTGAGACTGTATCTGTAAGCACAATTCTAGAAACCACAGCTACTCATCTCCTTTATCCTACATCTCAGTTCTGCAGGAAGACCGTCCAGCTACTCATCTCCTTTATCCTACATCTCAGTTCTGCAGGAAGACCGTCCCCCAATTCAAGAGCAAAGAACCTCCTTATTTCCCATTCTCTGCCTTCCCCTTCACTGACAAAAATGACCAAAACATTTGTTATTTTTCTGTTTGATGTCCTCTAGTGTCCCTCCCTCTGAGGAAAATAAAATCCCCATTACTGTCACAGTGATACCTCACCACTATCACATACTTGCAACTGGCAAAGCGGACAAGTCCATCTGAAAAGAGGTAAATCCGTAGAGGATCATACGAAGTGACGTAAACATAGATCCGCAAATCAAACTTGCTGCCGCTGATGAGGTAGGGTTTGTGTAGATACCTACATAGGGAAAGGCCAGCTTCTCATCCAGCCAGATGATATGGCTCAGTGTATAATCGAGCTAAGGCAAAAGCCAGCTAAAGTCCCCAAGATAAAGACCTTAAAACAGTTGGCTAAGGAAGGTCTTTGGCTGGGAGGACAAAGAGCAGAATAACATTGTAAGAAGGAAACCTTGAGGGCAAGGAGGTGGGGAGGTTGGGAGAGGTGCTGTGCACTAGAGATATGCTCACCTCTGTACTAGGAGAGGCCTTCGCTTGGGGAGCTGACTCCACTTGTGGATGACCTGGATGCCAATACCTCGAGCTGATGCCGGCTAAAAGTAAAGTGGAAAGGAGACGAGCTTTGTCTGGGCCCAATACTCTGCTGTTCTCACTCTCAGACCATAGTCTCCTGCCCGCTATAATCCACTCACTGGTTTCACAATCCACTTTTGGCGGCTACTGCTCTCCCAGGCTTTGCGTAGGAGCTTGGCATCCTGGGGCAGGATAAAGGACTGGGGGAAGAAACTGAATTCCTTCTTGCCAAAACGGCTCTGCATGCGAGATAGATTTCGCCACAGCCTGTCCTTCCTCCCAATCTGGAATGAGCCTGGGAAGTGATTTAGCTACAGAAAAGACAAAGATTGGAAGCATGAGGAAGATGACAAGACTCAATATACATTCCAACTTCCTTAGTAGCATTCCAAGCTCCTGTTCTACCTTACCATCACTACCTAATGGTCTTCATGTAAACAACTGCTAAGCAACTCACCAAAAGATGATTAAGACACAAACAAAATATAATAATGATTAAGATCGGATATTCACCTTAAGGGCAAAAAAAAAGTTGTTAAATCTTTTTCCATGACAGAACACGGGATGAGGACAAGGGACTCTTGGGGGCAAGGGACTCATTCATTCCAACATAAGACCAGAAGTCCTCTTTATACGTGTTCAGCTTGGGAATAGAGGCAATGTGCAGTGGCTATAGGGGAAACATAATAAACTAAAAACAGACAATGCACCTCAAGACACATTAGAGAAAAAAAGTAACTTTTTTTTCTTGAGTTGGGGTTTTTCACTCACTTGAGTTGGGGTTTCACTGTACTTTGAGTGCAGTGGCATTATCACAGCTCACTGCAGCCTGGACCTCCTGGGGTCAGCCAATCCTCCCACCCCCTCCTCTCAAGTGGCTACAAGTGCATGTCACCATGCCCAGCTAATTTTTTTTTATAGAAATAAGATTGCTATGTTTCCCAGCCTGGTCTTGAACTCCTGAGCCCAAGCAACCCTCCTGCCTCCCAGAGAACTGGGATTACAGGCATGAACCATGGTACTCAGCTGAAAAAGCTTTCAGAGGCTACAACTGACACTGCAGCTGAACTGGAGAGTTCACGATCCACTAGGGTCTCACACCGCACTCCCCTCTGGTACTTTCTCCTCCATAAACCTTCCTGATGTTTCAGTGGCCATCCCTGTCTTCCCAAACCCTGTCCCCCACCCCCAGCACCACCCTCCTCCGGTCTAGTCCAAAGTCCAGGGGAACAGCTCCTCAGAAAGTGTCCCTACCTTCTGATGCTCTCGAATGGATCTGAAACCAGGAGACTTCATGTGGTGACCCCAGCAGCCTAGCCAGTCATCGTTTCCTGTAGAAGGCATATCAGGAAGTCAGTCCTGCTAGGAGCTCAGTCCCTAGGACATAGAGGGGCCCAGAGGCTCCACCAGAAATACCACTGGGCCTGGGCACAGCTCCCAGACTCAGTTTTCAAAGAGTTGCCATGGAGCTGTCCTACATGAGGCCTTGTGACTAGGGACAGAACAATGGCCCTCTGTCTCCCAATTTTGAACAATAAGCTCAGCCCAGAGGGCTTTCAGAGTTGTGCCCTCCTATGAGGTTGTAAATGTCAAGACAGGGTCCCCAGCTGTCCCTACATAACATGAAGTAGCTAGGGCACTGCCTCTCTCCAAAACGCATCTGTTGGGGCAAAGCGACAGGTAGATGTACAGCAAGGCAAGTTACTCACTTTTGCTGATTTTGAAGTGGGACCGTCCAATGGTCTGCTTGACAATGTTGGGGGTCACTGTGCTCATCTTCCACCGAAGCAGCTTTCTCTGCTCCCAGGGAAGCTTCTCCACTGAGGGAAATGCACAAGGTGGGGGAATGAAGGGTGGAGAGGAAAAGAAAAGTCATGGTGAGAAGACAAAATAGATGACACTGCTGCCCTCCCTCCCTGGATAGGCAGGTCACCAACTATTGCTCCAGATCAGGGTTTCAGAGGAGCACACAGAAGAAAGGGGGCTGTGTAGGAATGAGGAGCAAAGAGCAAAGGGGTTGAAAGGAGAAAGCAACAAGGTTAGAGAATATGAACTAAGCGTGAGATTATGCATCTGAGTAGGGTCAGCTAAAGGAGAGACAAGAAAAAGGTTACACTGGACCTATGACAACATGGGGAACTGAGTAGTCTGACAACTGCCATAGCCATTCTGGAAACCCTCTCCCACCTGTTGCCACCTCCTCCCAACTTAGCTAGCCACCTTCTCCTGGGGCTCTTGTGGGCTTTGACACTGGGTTTACCTCTTTCATCCCGAGTGCCAAAATAGATGGTAGGGGGCACATTGGGGAAGAGACTGTAGATGAGGGCTGGTCGAACAACTTTCTCATGACTGGAAAGGGTTTTGGTCAGAATTTCCACATAGTTCCTAAGATGAAAAACAAACACATAGCAGAGAAAAGGAAACAACAGTCCTGAAGTGTTGTCAAAATTATGTACATTTTCTTTCTGAATGCTGTCTTTTAAATTGGATTCTAGAAAAAGACAAGTGCTCAATAGTTTTTTTGTGATTATTAATCTATAATGTGCTAAGGCTAACCTACACACAGTCACACCATTAAATATCACCTAAAGACAAAGTTTTCCAACACCTCATTCTCTAATACAGCTCCAAAATTGCTGGCGAAATCCCTGAAAAGAGTGGCTCTGAGAGGAAGAAATGAGTTTGGGTGGGTACTAGTAGAAGAATACAATACTCTAAGACAAAGAAGTAAATGAGGAGATAAAAAGAACAATGGAATAATTATAAAGGAGGAAAACCACCAAAAAAATTTGAGAAGAGGTGTAGAGACTTTTAAAAAGAAAAAGGATAAAAAACCAGAAAGAAAACAATGATACTAACTCCTTTTGTGTTTAAGTTCATATAAAGATTCATGGAAGGTTAATGCTTCTCTTCATATGGAAATGATCTGTGACACTGGGTTTTTATGTAACTGTATGGTAACACAAATCTGGATCTGATAAACATGGCTGGGAATCTGGGGCAGTGGGCCATGGGGGTCTCTACTGTTATTCAACAAGGGTTTGGCCAAGGCTATCTCAAAGGGTGTCAAATAGCAAACACTTCAACTATCTGTCACATCCAAGCTGATAGACCGTGACCATTCCTTTAAATAACACTGAAAAATGAAGAGAACAGCTATTACTCTCTAGAACTGAGTAGATATAATCCACAAACATTATAACATCAATTTTTAGCTTACAAAAAGTCACTTTACCTGTTATTATTTTCAGCACAACAGAAACAGGCACTGTATATGACACATTTCAGTTTTTTAAATCTTAAAGATGGTTAATAAATTTTATTAGGTCAAGTTAAATACTAATTCCCAATGAAAAAAATTCTAATTAATTTAACTCTATTCCTCATTTCCAAAACTTTTTCTTCAAAGGCTTTGAATTTACTGAGTATCAGAATTTAAGACTGCTAAAAATCAAGGAAAATAAGTTAAATCTTTTTTTAAATTGTAGAGATGAGGTCTCGCCAAGTGCCCAGGCTGGTCTCGAACCCATGGGCTCAGGCAATCCTCTCACGTCGGCCTCCCAAAGTGCTGGGATTACAGGCATGAGCCACCATGTCTGGCCTAAAGCTATAAAATTTTTTATTTAATTTTTTATTACTAATTTTAATGTCAGTCTTATTTCCCAAAATAAAACTAATCTCAGAAGGGAACAAAAGAGCATTTTAAAAAGCTCCAATTAGTGGGGTATCTCACAACTGTTTCTGATAGTGGGACACATTTTACAGTTCAAAGTAGCAATTACCCTCATGCAGGTGGCCTAGAAAGGACTAAGAATTCACCTCAAACAGCGTGTTTCTTAATTCATTGGTTATCATTATTTTTTGCTTATCCTGTTACCAAAAAGCAGAAGGTCATTAATTTTTTAAATACTTCTTGAAATAATTTGACATTTTAAAATTTTTGAGTCAGGATCTCACTCTGCTGCCTAGGCTGGAATGTAGTGGTATGATCGTGGTTCACTGGAGCCTTGAACTCCTGGGCTCAGGCAATCCTTCCACCTCAGGCTTCCGAGCAGCTGGGATTACAAGCATGCACCACCATGTCCAGGTTATTTTTTGTAGAGATGAGGTCCTGCCATGTTGCCTAGGCTAGTCCCAAACTCCTTGGCTCAGGCAATTCTCCTATCTCAGTCACCCAAAGTGCTGGGATTACAGGTGTGAGTCACCACACCCAGCCAAATTTAACTTTTACTTGACCAATTTCTTGAAACTTAAATACCAAACTGCTGCCTAAGAAGTGTGGTACTGCTTTTAAACCCAAATGATAAGATGTGTTTCTAGCCCCCATTGCTCCCTGTTCAAAAACTAAAGCTGCAAACAAAAACTTGTTAAAAGCTCATTAGGGTTCTCAGGGCCATTTATGACTTGGGTGGTTAATCTCTTTATAATCGTGAAGAGACAGAAGACGAGCATCCACCAATGATCTACACAACCAAAACTCACCGAGAAATCACTGCCACTGACTCACTGGGGGAGACAGCACTTAACGAGGAGCACTCTGAGTCACCTGGGGGAAGAACATAGAAGTTCTGACTGAAAGAGGCTGCCACACAAACTCCCCAAGCCTAGGCAGCTCTTCCTTGAATATCCTGGGCTCAGCCCCTCTTGGGGAGCTATAAGCACCACCTTGCTGCCTTGCCTTTCTTTTCTTGAACTCAACAGCAGTAGAGAGAAGGCAAGACCAGTGGGACAGGAAGACTAGAAACCAAAGTCCCTCAGAAGCCACTATCCCCTTAAAACCCCCCAAGCAAATAATTAATATAGGTGATAATGTGAGTCATGGACCTGGTACACACAATTGTTAGCCCCTTCCCCAGTGGGTCATGACCAACCCTAGACGACAGTGAAAGAGTTTCCTACTCACCCTCCTCCTCTTCATTATCATGGCTACTGCAGTCTTCCAAACCATCTACTAGTTCTTCTTCTACATCTTCTGTTTCAACTTGGTCTGGCTGGAGGTCAGTAGCTGAACTAAAAGAAGGGATCATGCCCTCAGCTCAGCCGACTCCATAAGAGAGGTCATAGTTAGATTCTTATCTTCCAATATTTGTCTCTTCCCCATTACCAATCTGCTATCTCTTGCCTGGACCTCACAATTCATTTCTCTTACCCTTAAAGCTTATAGTCTAACCATAGTTCCTCAACCTTACCTCCACCAGTCTACAAAGAGGCACTACATCTTCCATTTTCTTTGATGTACCTCATAGCATAAAAGTACAAAATTCTGCATACAAAAAGCCATCAATGAATATCTGAGAATTGACTTCAAACGTCTCTAGACCACTCTCTTAGAACTCAGAACAAGGCCCTGTTGCACCAAGGTTCCAAAAAAATAACAAAACATAGAAAGGAACCTACAATGTATATGCCCTAAATGTGAATGGCTGTCATGCCAACAATGAATGGGAATCTGATTTGGTTTAGAAAAGGTAGGAAAGTCACAGGCCCCAACACTTGGTGTTTGTAATTCTTATTTCTCTTCTGGTTTTATCTTAAAACAAAGGTCAGCAAAGTTTTTCTCTAAAGGGCCAGATAATAAATATTTTCAGTTTTGTAGTCCATTCAGTCTGTCACGACTACTCAGTTCTACCACTGTAACAAGAAAGCAGTCGTAGACAACTGTAAATGAATGGGCAAGGCTGCATTCCAATAAAACTGTATTTACAAAAGCAGGCAACAAGCAGGATTTGGCCTGCAAGCTATAGTTTCCTGACCCCCTGCCCTAAAGTAAAAACCAAAAATTCTAGGGCAGCTGGGTGCAGTGACTCACGCCTGTAATCCCAACACTTTGGGAGGCCAAGGAGAGAGCCTGGACAACACAGCAAAATGTCATCTCTACAAAAAAAATAATTATCTAAGCAGGGTGGCATGCGCCTGTAGCTCCAGCTACTCGGGAGGTTGAGATAGAAAGAACACCTGAGTCCAGGAGATTGAGACTGTGATAAACTGTGATCATGCCACTGCACTCCAGCCTGGGCAACAGAGTAAGATCCTGACTTGGAGGGAAAAAAATTATAGGGCAGCTAAAAAAAATAAAACCAACCTTCAGAAGCACAATGTCCCAAATTATGGCACATACGTTCTACTACACTAAATGAACCAAAAAATGCTCTCCAGGGCCAAGTGCAGTGACCCATGCCTATAATCTCAGCAGTTTGGGAGGCTGAGGTATAAAGATTGCTTTAGCCCAGGAGTTTAAGACCAGCCTGGGAAACACATGGAGACCTTGTATCTATAAAAACAATTTTAAAATTTTAAGAAAAGGTGCTCTGCAACTTACCCAATAACCCTACCAGGTGAGTCCAGCTCTGTGGTCTCCTCCAGCCCCTCCTTTTCAGATTGGTCCAGATGTATGGAAGAGAGACGGGTGACCACATCAGCTATGCCAAGGGACTGAGAGGGAGAAGGTGGAAGTGGAGCTTTGTCTTCTCCCAATGGTAGGGGGTCGATTACAGATCCACAGGTGGGGCTGTGGTTGAGTGCATTGGCATGTGAGGCAAGGAGGTGAATGCTGATACGCTTGGTGCAGAAGACTGTATTGTCCAATTCCAAGGTGTCTGAGGCACCAGGGAGGATCCTACCATCTGATCCAGCATCCTCCTGAGGAAATTGCTGGTCTAGTACAGGAGGTTTCCACTGCCTGTTCCTATTGAGAAGGTTCCACTGAAAGCTGGGGTTCAGGAAACAAGATTGTTCAAATTGGCAGCCTTGCCTTGGCATTTTCTTAAAGCCTCTTGTGGTCAACTTCCTTACAGCCTCAGTGAATTGAATCTCTTTAGCTGGAACCTGGGAATCAGAGTTGTCATCCAGGCCACAGGGACCTGGCTCTGCCCTCATGGCTAAGTTATTCCGGTTATACCAGGAAGAGGCAACACTGGTGGTAGATGTGTTGAGGGAGCTAGGGGTAGACAGGGAGATATGGGCAATGGCATCATCTAGAACAGTGCCGATGCTTTGGGGCACCTTGTGGTCAACAGGCTGGGGTGCACAGTCTCCAGTACCCCCCGAATGATGCCAGGAGACAGACTGGGTCTTGGGTGAGGATACTGGCTTCAGGCTCTCTGTGGCCTGTGATAAAGGCACTTTCGTGCTATTTGGCCGCATGAAGGAATTGTTATTCAGCATGGGCTTATAGGAGGAGGACAGTGGAGATGGGATCTTCCCTGAGATGGCAGAGGCCAGGCTCTTCCCTGAAGGGTTTTCCCCAGCTGCTGCCAGGGAGAGGTATGGATCTGTGGATGAGGAGGCCATGGGCCGAGCCATAGGGAAGACCATGGAAGAAGTGGTCTTATTGGCAGTGAGACTGACAGGAAGGCTCTTCTGAGGGAGAAAAAAACGTCTTTTTTCTGATGGGTTTGAACGTAAGCAGAAAGACTCCAGTTGCTGGTACGGCTTGTGCCTACAGTTGGAGCGGCAATACAACAGGGTACTACAGAGCAAGTCCGGGAGAGAGTGCAGATAACAAGAGTTGCTGTGGCCTGCAATGACAGTTGTGGTCCCAGAGCTACATAAAGTGCTGGGGCAAACGAAGTATGCTGGCTGGGGTGGAACACCCAAGAGGCCTGAGTGCAACCCTGCTGAAAGTGTCCCCACGTGCTTCTTTTCCAGCTTCCAGATTGGCTTCACCTGCTGATGAGCCTGAGACCAGACTTTACCCTCAGAGGGTTTCTCAGGTGTTGGGGCAGGCGCTGAGCCTGAGGGACCGCTCTGCTTGAAGCTGCTTCTCCGGCGGAGGCCAATACTATAGTTTTCTGTTCCTGCTGAGGCCATGAGGGGCCCACATCATAGACACATGGCCTCATGGCCTAGCCCAGGCAAGACGCCACACTCCTCCAGTAGTAGCTGCTGCATCCTTAAAATCTGTCAGTCTGAAGGGGAGAGGAATAATTGGGAATGTTACAGCACCAAGAGGACATACGCCATGCTGAAGGGGTCCTCAGGTAAGCAGCAGAGTCCCACTTTAGTCTTTCGTGGGCAACCAGTCTTGGTCATCATTTGGGGCCCTGGGAGGAGAACACTGGATCTCCAGGGAGTCTTCGGTGGTCTTCCTACTACCCTCGTATGATCAAAGTTGGCTTCATCCAGGACTATGACTTTAAGAAGCCACCATTGTGAGGCTGCTCACAAGTAACCACTCTCTCATCCCGAAAGTTTTTCTCTCTCTTCAAAGAAAAGTACACCTTTCTGTCTCACAATCCATGACTTTACATGAGTGGATACCTTCCCTCACCTAAAACCACTGTGGCTGGGAGTGAGGCAAGTCTGGAAGGGACAGAAATCAGTCAATACCTTCCTTATTACCAACCAATTCTGAAAGATCAAAGATTATCTGAGAAACACATTTTACACCTACTGCTTCTTAAACCAACTCTCAGCTGCCTCCGGTTTGGTCCACTTCTCACAGTTAAGTGGGACAAGTTCAGACAGAAGCAGAGAGTATCTTTGCTGACCCTGGAGTTTGTTCTAAAGCTGAGAGAGCAATTCATCTCTTCAAGAATCTTGCTTACTATACAGACTTAAAGCACATCCTGTATGCTGGTGGGAAAAAGAAGAAAATGGAACTACATTATTTTTACTTTCAGTGGCTTTATCAGCAGCCATACTGAGACAGGAGAGTTCAAGGAGTAGAACACAGAGGAGAGGAGAAGAGAAGCTTTCTTTACTCCAAAGCCTAGGCTTCAGTTTGGGCTGATCTAAGGGAAGGAGAGCCTATCTCCTATACTTTCTCATTGAATGTTTCCTTTAATGCAAAACCTCTGAACCAGTCTTGCTGTTCTGGGTCTCAAACAGTCTGTTCAGCATGGTCACTCACTTTCTAAATTGAATTCACAAAATATTCTCCAGTTTTTACAACTGTAGGGAAGAATGGGCCTGCTTTCAAGGCAGCATTCAGGAGGAAAAATCACAAAATCTGTCCACAAGAAGTCATTCTCTGGAATAACTATGAATGAAATCCTGACATCCTCATCAAGTATTTTCAGAGTAGCTAGAGGGAACAAATTAGCAGAGAGGTTTCTTGTTCAAGGTACATTTAAAGCACAAAAACAGGCAGAAGACCATGTTTGTTCTGAGTCAAAGTCTCACTCTGTCGCCCAGGCTGGAGTGCAGTGGTACACTCATGGCCACTGCAGTCTCAACCTGCTGAGCTCAGGCAATCCTTCCACCTGAGTTGCCCAAGTAGCTGGAACTATAGGTGTGCACCTCCATGCCTGGCTAATTGTTTAATTTATTGTAGAGACAAAGTCTCACCCAAGTTGCCCAGGGTGGTCTCGAACCCCTGGGCTCAGACAGTTCTCTTGCCTCTCCCTCCCAAAGTGTTGGGATTACAGGCATGAGCCTCTACGTCTGGCAACCATGTATTTTGATAAGAGAATAATGGTCAATGAAAATCTAAGCTACAGGAATGGACAACACCAATAAACAGCCTGCAGACGTCATGTAATGTCCTCTCTTCCTGCAAAAGTTAACCTATATGGATTCTTTCTCAAGGAGAGTACAAAAAAAATCACAGCACATCACTGTCAATATTCAAAATGGTAGTAAGCTAAAAAAAAGTATAAATTATAAAACTAGATTTTGAAGCCCATAACCTCAAAATGAGGTGACAGAAAGTGAACCTTTACACAAGTTCAAGCCATGGAAATACTGTGCAGGGAACAATTACAGTGTGCACTTATGGTAGAGAATGTTCACACAGTAAAGAGTCAAATTCAGTCAAGAACTTTATAAGAATATGTGTGTGTGTGTGTGTGTGTATCAGTATGTTCAGATTCAGTCTCAACTCAGACCTCTTTCAGGAATCTACACCTCGTTTCCCAGTATAACACAACAGACACACCAAAGTGATGGGAGAAAACAGCTAAGAAAATGAAAACTCAGGCTGGTACCCCCTAAAAAACAACTCGAATGTTGACTCCTCACATGCATCATGCTATCTCAGATCTTCATGCCTTTACATGTCCTAGTCCCTGAAGTCCTTTCCTTCTCCTTCACCTGACTTTTAAAAAATCAGCTCAAACATCACCTTCTCCAGGGTGGTCTTCCCTGATTCCCCAGTCTGAACAGGATTCCTCACCTCTGTGCATGTCACCATGATTGTTCATATTACATTAAATTTAATGATGAACTAATCTGCCAAGCACAATGGCTCAGGCTTGTAATTCCAACACTTTGGGAGGCCAAGGTGAGAGGACGGCCTGAGCCCAGGAGTTCGAGACCAGCCTGGTCAACTTGGCGAGGCCTCGTCTCTACAATAAATTAAAAAATTAGCCGGGCATGGCGGTATGCATCTGTGGTTCCAGCTACTTGGAAGGCTGAGGTGGAAGGATTGCCTGAGTCCAGCAGATTGAGGTGTGGTAGCTGTGAGCGTACAGTGAGACTCCAACTCAAAACAAAACAAAACAAAAACAAAAAAGTCAAGCTGGAAATACTCTTTCATTGTTTACGCTAAGGTCCTTCATGGGTGAAGCGCCTAGGAGCACGCCACTGACTTATCAATGCTGCAGCCGATCTCACTTTCTCTTGTAGCCACAGACACCCAACACACAATACCTCAGGGCTAGGGGAAGAAAACCCCTCCTTCTGCACACCTGCTCAATGTTTGCCTCACTGCATCCCACCACATGAATCCTCAGTGCCAAGAATACTGAACACAGGTAGTCCAACACCCAGGTGGTTTGACTTCTAATCCAAATAAGGAAGAAGAAAGCTAAGGATACACTTCCACCCCGTCAGAAGCTACAGGTTGCCTGCCCCCAGAGAGAGTGTGACGCAAGCCAGCTGGGCAAGCACCAGAGAGTGGATTCTCTGCTGACTAACAGGATTCCAGATCTCATGATTCTGCAATGGTCATTCTCTACTTCTTATCTCTTCTCACAGTCCTCAAGATGTACAGGATAGCAACTTGGAAAGAGCCACCTGTCTTCCTAAAGAAACATGTCTGGACTCAAGGGCCAAGCAAGTGAGAAGCTGTCTCTGTAACTCTCTTTCTGGGAAATTGCTACACAGCTAAGAGACATTCAGGCTTGGCTAAGATGGCTGTGTTAGGAATTGCCAAGCAAGGACAAATTTGTTGCATCAGATACTCTGCAGAGAATAACTTCAAGAACACAAAATAAACAGTATTACATACAAGACTTTAAAAAACCCCCAAATTTATTTAAAATTGTGTATTTATTCTTACATATTTAAACTTCACTTTCAAAATACTCTGATGCAATACACCTATCGAGATGCTTCTTTCACTGCTCAAAACAGTTTTTTAACTCTTCATGATACCTTTTAGTGTTTTTGCCATTTTGTGTTTTGCCTTTTTCACGTCGGCAAAATGTTTCCCTTTGAGGACTTTTTCATCAGAGAAACAAGAATCTCCCAAAAAAATTTTTGTTCACTGAAGCCAAGCGCAGGCTCTCATGCCAATGCTAGCTTGTACACTGATGCGAATAGGTTCCCAGAACACGTACCTAGTGGGGGAAGCCTGTACTCCAAGGGGCCCACCCTCCAAAAGATAATTCCAGTTTTGGGGGGATTTCCCCTTTTACAAATGCTCCAACCTGGTTTCAGTGTTTTTTGGTTCAGAAGTAGTGTCAAGTAAGAGAAGGAAATGACAGTTGCTAAAAGTAACTTCCATCTTTCTCCTTATAGAGGTTCCTGATTAAATAAAAACCTCAGGCCGGGCATGGTGACTCAAGCCTGTAATCCTAGCACTTGGGAGGCCGAGGCAAGAAGACTGCCTGAGCTCAGGAGTTCAAGACCAACCTGGGCAACTTGGTGAGACCTCGTCTCTACAATAAATCAAAAAATAAGCCAGGTGTGATAGCATACACCACTCTAACCTGCCAGTGAATTTGCAAACTGGCTCAAGAGGAGATCAAGAGAAAAGGCAAACACCACAGCTTAATGAAAGCAACTTATCTGGGGCCCATCACACAATGCAGGGAGAGGAGGCAATGCTATCTAAACCTGATTCTACATAAAACCTCACTGCCCAACAAAACACAAGTCAACACAAGTCCTTGTTGTGCCCTCAACTGGGAAAACTGTAGCTGTCCGCCCAGCTGAGATAAGGTCTTTAAGGCCAGAGACAAGGAAACAAGGGGGCACTGTGAGAAGCTCAAAGGTTTCTTATAACCACTCTTATTCAAGGAGGGAATATGTTATCTTTTAATCTCCTTGAAATTAGATGGGAATGTCAGATTTTAGTAAATCCATGCTGGGAGAAGTTGGGGGAGGACTAAAGAGACAAGAATGGATCAACCATATGCCTTCCTTGCCCAATTACACTTAAGAGTCAGGGGCAAGAAATAAACCATAATTGCACAAAGATGACTTCAATTAAAAAATACACAGGCAGAAGGGACTCAATCCCTGGTTCAGGCATTCCTGCAACACAGAAGCTCCTGACAGACCTGTGATAATGATTTATTTCACCCCGACCCAGCAGATTTTCACTCCCTCTCAATTCATCAACAAGTGTTTCCAGCTTCAAATATATGTCCCTGAATCCATCTAGTTTTCTCCCATTACCACTGTTGTTACCTTAGCCACGCCACTAGCATCTATTATCTGTTGGTTTCTTTGCTTCCACTCTTACCCCTTTTTATAATCTACTATGCAGACATGGCTCTTTTTAAAACACAGCTTTGGCAGGGCATGGTGGCTCATACCTGTAATCCTAGCACTTTGGGAGGCCAAGGTGGTAGGACTGCTTGAGCCCAGGAGTTCAAGACCAGCCTGAGCAACAAAGCAAGACCGCCTTCTCTACAAAAATTTAAAACAGAAACAAAGACAAAAAAATTCATCTACAACAGCTATGACCAGCTATAAAGAGAAACACTGTTTTTCTACTCTCTTACACAATTACTCATAACACAGCACAGAATCCTGCATCTCTGGTCATCAAAATGTGTGTGTAGGGACACACAACAAGAAATTCTCCAGAGGTCACCAGCTGGGTATCCTGTAATTCAATTCTATACTATCCACCTAAAGATAGCATCGGATCCCACAGGTTAAAGGCTTAGTACCACAAGACTGCTCCCACTTCAGATGCCAACTGCAAGTACCAGCTTGTAACCTGCACTTCTGACTGATCTGCTATAAACTGGGGTTCCATAACTCCCACTTTGGGTTCCATTAATTTGCTCACAGAACTCAGGGAAACATTTTACTTACACTTGCCCATTTATTATAAAGAATACTTTACAAAAGGTCAGGTACAGTGGCTCACGCCTATAAACCCAGCACTTTGGGAGGCCAAGGTGGGAGGATCGCTTGAGGCCAGCCGTTTGAGATGAGCCCGGGCAACATAGTGGGACTTGGTCTCTACAAAATTAAAAAATTAGTTGGGTGTGTTAGTATACACCTGTAGTCCCAGCTGTGACCGGAGGATCACTTGAGCCCAGTGAGCTATAATTGCCACTACACTCTAGCCTAGGCAACAGAGCAAGACACTTTCTCTCAAAACACTTTCTCTCAAAACAAAAACAAAAAAATATATATTACAAAGAATATAGACTAACAGTCTTATAAAAGAGATACACAGGGTAAGGTATGTGGTAGGGGGCTGAAAGCTTCCATGCAATACCCCCAAGTGCAGCCCTCCAAGTAAATCTACACATTCAACAATCCAAAAATCCAAACCTGGTCCTTTTGGGTTTTTATGGAGATTTCATTATGTAGCCTTGACTGATTAAATCATTGGCCATTGGTGATCAGTTCAACCTTTGGACCCTCTTCCCTTACCAGAAGTTGGGACTGAAATCTCCAACTCTCTAATCACATGATTGGTTCCCCTGGCAACCAGCCCCCCCATCTAGAGGCTACCCAGGAGTCCCCAGCTCTCAGACATTCATTAGCATATAAAAAGACAGGCTGGGTGCAGTGGCTCACACCTATAATCCCAGCACTTTGGGAGGTTGAGGTGAGAGGATTGCCTGAGTTCAAGATCAGCAACTTGGTAAGACCTCACCTCTACAAAAAAAAAACAAAAAAACAAAAAAATAGCCAAGTGTGGTGGCACGTGCCTGTGGTTCCAGCTACTTGGAAGGCTGAGGTGGAAGAATTACCTGAGCCCAACAAGTCGAGGCTGCAGTGGCTGTGAGTGTGCCCCTGCACTCCAGCCTGGGCAACAGAGTGAGACTCCGACTCAAAAAAAAAAAAAGACATTTATCACTTAGGAGTCCAAGGATTTTAGGAGCTGTACACCAGCAAACGATGGCAGAGATCAACTACATATTTCTTATTATACCACAGTATCACACAAGCAAAGTCACAAGTTGGACCCCCCCTCTCACCACCACCTCCTTTTTTACTCAGTGCATGCACTCTGCCACAGCTATACCCAAATCCTTCAACAGTGTCTTTTCCTCCTCCTGCGGTCAACTCCAAAATTCTCCACTGTTCTCTTTTATCCTCCCCCATAGCAAACAAATCTGCTCTCACAATTTCAATTATTACCTGCAGAACAGTCATTTTGCAGACTTGACCTTTCTCAAGCTTCTTGTCAGCATCGTTCCACCTTTTCCAAATGCATGTCCAACCATTTCAATCCAGTTTGTCAAACTAGCTCTCTACTCCTGACCTTCCAAGATCCTTCAGTGGAATCTTCTTTCACCAAATCACCTAAGAAGAAAACTAAGATTTTGTTTGTTTTTTGAGAGTCTCACTTTGTCACCCAGGATGGAGTGCAGTGGTGCGATACTGGCTCACCGCAGCCTTGACCTCCTGGGCTCAGGCAATTCTTTCACCTCAGCCTCCCAAGTAGCTTAGACTACAGGTATGTACCACCATGCCTGGCGAATTTGTGTGTGTGTGTGTATTTTTTGAGTTGGAGTCTTACTCTGTCGCCCAGGCTGGAGTGCAGCGGCATGCTCACAACCACCAGTATCAACCTTCTGGGCTCAGACAATCCTTCCACCTCAGTCTTCCAAGTAGCTGGAACTACAGGCACATGCCATCACACCGGCTAATTTTTTGATTCATTGTAGAGACGAGATCTCACCAAGTTGCCCAGGGTGGTCTCCAACCCCTGGACTCAGGCAATCCTCTCACCTTGGCCTCCGAAAGTGCTGGGATTACAGGCTTTGAGCCAGTGTGTCCAGCCCTTATTTTTTGTTTTTTTGCAGAGACGAGGTCTCACTCTGTTGCCTAGGCTGGTCTTGAACTCCTAGGTTCATGCAATTCCTCTACCTCTGCCTCCCCAAAGTGCTGGGATTACAGGCAAATTTTTTTTACTTCTTCCTTTCTTTTCATTTCCCTAAAGCCAAGCCAGTCATGAAACTTAAGACAGTCTGTCTTCTTGGCATTCTTTCTCCTTTTATTATTTCCACCACCACCCCAGATCTGGATTTATTGCAACGGCATCCAGACTGAAGGTAATGTCTCTAGGGTCTGCCCTTCCTAACTCCATGCTGCAGGACAACCACCAGGTTAACTCTGCTCAAATATTGCTTGATCATGCCCAGGTATAGCGGCTCACACCCCAGCACCTTGTGAGGCCAAAGTGGGAGGATTGTTTAAGTCCAAGAGTTTGAGATCGGCCTGGGCAACATAGCGAGACTCTGTCTCCACAAAATATAAATAAACTAGCCAGGTGTGGTGGCATGTGCCTGTAGTCCCAGCTACTCAGGAGGCCAAGGCAGGAGGATCACTTGAGCCCAGGGGTTGGAGGCTGCAGTAAGCCGTGATTGTGCCACTGTACTCCACCCTGGGCAACAAAGTGAGACCCTGACTCAAAAACAAAACAAAAAAACAACAAAACTGCTTGATCAGGACAATCCCTTTTCAAAAACTGTTCATGAGCATTCAGTAAACATTGTGTCATAATAATCAACCAATCACCTGCATGCTCACAGCCACCGCAATCCTTCCTCCTCAGCCTTCCAAGTAGTTGGAACTACAGGCGTGTGACACCATGCCTGGCTAACTTTTTATTTATTGTAGACAAGGTCTTATTGTAGAGATGAGGCCTTGCCAAGTTGCCCAGGCTGGTGTCTAGAGGATTGGGTTCAGGCAATCCTCTAGCCTCCTCCTCCCAAAGTGCTGGGGATACAGGCATGAGCCACCATGCCCGGTTGTTTCATTTTTTTAAAGGTTTATTTCCATTTCCTCCTATCTTGAACTCTGCTGTATGAACTGTGCTGACCTTACACTTAACTCCTAGAATAACCCTTTCAAATGCTTGTCTGCAGGGCTTTACTAAGCTTCCTCCTTCTGAACCATACCATATAGAATTTTGTTTACCTTTCCCAGACTCAACTCAAGACCCACCCTCTCCATGAGCACCTGTTTTGTACTGCACTCACCTGATTCTTTACCAAGGCTATCTTATACCACTATTAACTTTCCACATGGATATGCCCCATAAGCTCATGATGGCTATTATAGAAATCCCTGTATATCTCTAACAGACAAATGCAGAGTCATTCTGGTAGAAGCAGGGTGGAAAGAGCCTGGCCCAGTTCAGACTTCTGTTTAGCAATATTGCCCTAGTTTCCTCCCCCAACAACTTCATGAGACATTAAGGCTTCCTAAAACAAAGTTTTAAAAACACTTGACTAGCCGGGCTCGGTGGCTCAGCCTGCAATCCCGCGCCTTTGGGAGGCTGAGGTGAGTGGATTGCCTGAGCCCGCGGGTTTGAGACCTGCCTGGACAGCGAGACCTCATCTCTACAATAAATCAAAAATCAGCCGGGCGTGGTAGCGCATGCCTGTAATTCCGGCTACTCGGAAGGCTGAGGCGGAAGGATCGCAGGAGCCCAGCAGGTCGAGGCTGCGGTGGCCGGGAGCGGCCACTGCACTCCAGTCTGGGTGACAAAGTGAGACTCCAACTAAAAAAAAATAAAAAATAAAAATAAAAACACTTGACTTAGGGATGATGGATATGTTCAATGTCATTTATACCTCCACAAAATTGTTAAAAATAAACAAAAAATTGAATAAACGGATAAGAGTAAAAGGTAAAGAAGTGCAGAGCTGTATAAACACAATGAAGCTGGGTGTGGCGGCTCAAGTCTGCCATTCCAGCACTTTGGGAGGCTGAGGTGGGAGGACCATTTGAGGTCGAGTTCGAGACCAGCCTGGGCACCAAAGCAAGACTCCATCTCTACGTATAGAAAAATAGCCAGCTGTGGTGATGCACACCTAGAGTGTCAGCTACTCAGGAGGCTGAGGCAGGAGATCACTTGAGCCCAGGAGTTTGAGGCTGCAGTGAGCCATAATTGTGCCACTGCACTCCAGTCTGGGTGACAGAGTGAGGTCCTGTCTCAGAAAAATAGATAAACAAAATGGCCTCCAACATCTTTCTATTTGCATAGCTGGCTCAGCCTAATCTCTAAACCCCCCTAACCAAGTATAGGCCTGCTAAGGTAGCATCCCAACTGACGTCCCTGGCTCCATAATCTCCTCTTCTAAAGCAGTCAGTCTCAGGATCCAAACATCCTATTTTGTAATCTCTATGCAGCATTCAGAAACTGCCTATCCAGTTCTGTCCTCCAATCTTTAAGGGGTTATTTTGCCTTGAGTTTCCTCCATAGAGGAACATGAATGATTAGTAGCCTATTTTAGAAAATCTATTGCTATTATCTTGAACCATCAAGTCTCCAGGGGCCAGGCCCAGACCAACTTGGACAAGGTATCTATTTCGACAGAAAGCAATTATTCATTAGCCACTGATTAAATCACTCTCCTGTATCATAATAGGAGAATGTGGCTCTTGCGATCTGCAGTTTCCTTTTCCTCCTCCATCTAGCTGTTTCCCTCAGTCACCAGGGGAACTCAGGACACCAGAAATGGTTCAATTTACAATCCACAAGATCCCTGATGAGATTACTTCAATTGCTCAACAGTTATAAGACAGAACTGACTTACCTGGAACCAAACAGAAAGGGAAGAGTGTAGGAATCAGATCCATTTGCTCTTATGAGATAAATGCCAAGCTATGTCTCCCTAAAGAAAGTTGGAGGTACTCTTTAGGGAGACAACTTCTTAAAGCCTTACTGAGAGGAAGATGTCTAGTGAGAAGGGACAAAACAACACCTCGTTGCTACAAAAAAAAAAAAAAAAAAAAAATTAGACCAGGCGCAGTGGCTCATATCTGTAATCCCAGCACTTTGGGAGACGAAAGTGAGAAGATTGCCTGAGCCCACAGGTTCGAGACCAGCCTGGGCAACATGGCAAGACCTCGTCTCTACAATTAAAAAAAAAAAAAGAAAATTATCCAGGCATGGTGGCACATGCCTGTAGTCTCAGCTACTTGAAAGGAAGAGGCGGAAGAATCATCTGAGCCCAGCAGGTCGAGGCTGCAGTGACCGTGAGCGTGCCACTGCACTCCAGCCTGGGCAAGAGTGAGACTTAGACTCAAAAAAAAAAATTAGCCAGGTGTGGTGGCAGGTGCCTGTTGTCTCAGCTACTCAGGAAGCTGAGGCAGGAAGATCACTTGAATCCAGGAGTTGAAGGCTGCAGTGAGGCATGAGTGCACCCCTGTTCTCCAGTCTGGGTGATAGAGACCCCATCTCTTAAAAAAAATAAATAAATAAGTGAATTCAGAGGTAGTTCTTGTAAAAACAAAACAATAACAACAAAAAAATAGTTCAGTAATGCAAATCAAGTGCTGAGGAAAAGATACAGGTTACACAACAGCTAGAGCTGAGGGATGTAAATCTACAGATTGAGAAGTGAAACCAGCTGAAGGCTTTATGTAATTGGGTGACAAGCTCTCTGGAAGCCTTAATATCAGCTTCAGAAAGGAACCTCTTTCTTCTTCCTCAGGTAAGCTCTGACACCACAGTCCTCAAAAGACAGCCCACAGACCCTAAGGGAACCCTGAGACCCTTTCAGGGCTTCTGCTAGGTCTAAACTATTTTCATAATACAACTAAGATGTTATTTGCCTCTTTTGCTTTACTGCACTGACCTTTCCACTCACAGTGCAAAAGAAATGGTGAGTTTTTGCTGGCACTGTGGCATGAATCAAGACAAGGGTACCAAGCTAGTTTCTTCATCACTACACACTTTTTAATCACAGTGAAAAAATACATGCCAGGTTACTTGATGACATAGTAAAAGTTATATTAATTCTTGATCTTTGAGTATGCATCTTTTTAATATTCTGTGTGATAAAATGAGAAGTACATATAAAACATTGATGCTGTGGCTCACGCCTGTAATCCCAGCACTTTGGTGGGGGAGGGGAAAGGATTGTCTGAGTCCAAGGATTGTCTGAGCCCAAGGGTTCTAAACCAGCCTAGGCAACTTGGGGAGACCTCATATCTACAATAAATCAAAAAAATTAGCCGGGCGTGGTCACACACACCTGTGGTTCCATCTATTTGGAAGGCTGAGGCAGAAGGATCACCTGAGCCCAGAAGAATGAGGCTGCTGTGACCATGAGCATGCCACTGCACTCCAACCTAAGCATCAGGACTGTGACTCAAAAAAACACAACAACAACAACAACAACAAAAACCCACTGATGCTGCATACAGAAGATGATGGTTGTCTCTAAGTAAAGCACTTGTGTGACTGACTGAATTGCAGGATTTTTCTGTGGAACACCAAGTTTATTTGAAAGAATAAATGACACATAAGTGGTAGTTATTCAGACTTTAGTATTTGGCAGAGGTTCTGGAAAATGAAACAAAGCCTGTCACACTTCAAGAAAAACAATTGACAGTATTTGTTGCCAATGATAAAATTTGAGCTTCCAAGAGAAAATTAGAATTTTGGCAAAATTTTATCTGTTACCATGAGCTTGACAGCTTCCCAATATTTAACTGCTTTTCTTAAGATATGATTTTTTAATGTTGTATCATTAACTATAGTAACATGTCAGAGATTTGCATAATTCAGTGAACCAGTATTTTCCAAATATAGTCATGCACCACATTATGATGTTTTGGTCAACAACAGATGGACCCCTATATGACGGTGGTCCAATAAAATGATATATTTTTACTATATCTTTTCTATGATTAAATGTTTAAATACACAAGTATTTACCATTGTGTTATAATTACCCACAGTATTCAGTACAGTAACATGCAATACAGATTAGTAGACTAAAAGCAATAGGCTATTCATAGCACGACTGTATCACACGATGTTACAGAATCATGCATGGATATAAGACCCAGTCAAAGTGTGAGAGAGACCAATGGATTTCAATGTAACAAAGTGTGAAAAGTTCACTGATGTCATTTCAGATTCCACACTGCAACTAACCCTTACAAAAATCACTCCTTGTTTTGTGCAGTACCCAAGAATGCCCACAATGATCTGACAAGACTATTGAAATACTCTGCCTGCCCTTTTCCAGCTATCTGTGTGAGACTGGATTTTCTTCATTATTCAACCAAAACATCACAATAGTTTGAATGGAGATGTGAAAATCCAGCTGTCTTTTATTAAGACACTAAAAAGCTCTGCAAACATAAAGCCATTCTTCGCATTAATCTTTTGAAACAAAAGTATTTTTAAAATGCTACTTATAACCAGGCATGATGGCTCACGCCTATAATCCCAGCACTTTGGGAGGCAGAGGCGAAAGGACTGCCTGAGTCCAGGGGTTCCAGACCATCCTGGGAAACGTGGTGAGACCTCATCTCTACAATAAATCAAAAAATTAGCCAGGCGTCGTGGTGCACGCCTGTAATTCCAGCTACTCGGAAGGCTGAGGCGGAAGGATCACCAGCAGGTCGAGGTTGCAGTGGGTCAAGGTTGCAGTGGCCATGAGCGTGCCACTGCACTTCAGCCTGGGCAACAGAGTGAGACTCCAACTCAAAAAAAAAAATGCTATTTTATATGAACTATGTTAACCATAATGTAAGTTAGAAACATTACTGACCATGCACAGTGGCTCAAGTCTGGAATCCCAGCACTTTGGGAGGCCAAGGCAAGAGGACTGCCTGAGCTCAGAGTTTCAAGACCAGCCTGGGCAACTTGGTGAGACCTCACCCCTACAATAAATAAAAAAATAAGCTGGGTGTGGTAGTGTGAGCCTATAGTTCCAGCTACTTGGAAGGCTGAGGCAGAAGGAACACCTGAGCCCAGCAGGTGGAGGCTGCGGTGGCCTTGAGTGTGCCACTGCACTCCAGCCTGGGCAACAGAGTAAGACTCTGACTAAAAAAAAAAAAAAGAAACATTACTTATGTTAATTTGCATTAATATAAAGTTAATGTAAGTTTTATAATGTATGTTTAAAATATTACTTATGCTGAGTGCAGTGGTTCACACCTATAATCCCAGCATTTTGGGAGGCTGAGGTGAGAGGCTTGCCTGAGTCCAGGAGTTCAAGACCAGCCTGGTCAACTTGGCAAGACCTCATCTCTACAATAAATCAAAAAATTAGCCAGGTAAGGTGGCACATGCCTGTGGTTCAAGCTACTTGGAAGGTTGTGGGGGAAGGATCACCCGAGCCCAGCAGGTCAAGGTTGTGATGGCTGTACTCCAGGCTTGGTAACAGAGTGAGACTCTGACTCAAAAAAAAAAAAAAAATTATGTTAGTAGTGGGCTTATTATTTCTAAATGAATACTGCAGTTTCTAATATAAATATTGAGATATATATCCCACATTTTTAAAAATTTGAAAATCCCAAAGAGTTTTCTGAAGTGAACAAAGGAGGTCTGAGTCCAAAAAGTCTGAGAACTGCTGGTCTAGAGAGGCACTAGTGCCCAGGAGGACATAGAGAGAGAGCCCTGAAGGACAACATCCGTGTATTTCAGGGCCTAAGAGAAATTAGCACTGTATTTGTTCTGAATTCTGCTGGAAGAGAGGGCGAAAGTAAAAAGCATTAAAGAAAAACCTTTTCTCTGCATTTCACTGACAGACCAAAGCACCCCATCCCAGGCTAAAATACAGGGAGACTATGATCAGACAATTCCAAGTTCATAGAAAGCATCTGGGAAAGCTGAGCCCAATTCCAAATCATGAGTATCAGTTCCAGAAATGAAGGCTTTATCTAGACACAGGTTTTAGCAAGTGAAAACTTTCTATTCACATACTCATTTTTGTATTTAATTATGTATTTCTTCTCTGTTCCCTTCTTCTTTCCCTTTTCCTCTACCCACCCTTTCAATGTCGGTATTCCTCTGAGTTCAGGCTTCTCATTCTGGCACATAGGAAGAATCAACAAGTGGGAGCTGTAATGATTACTACACTCTCTCCCAGAGCAGTCTTTTCCATCCCATGACTTAAACCACCTCCAAAATTCTCAACGCTATCATCACCTAGACCCCCGTTGTGAACACCAGACTACAAAACAACCTCCGGGGCCTTTCTATCTGGAAGTGCTGCTGCGCCACCACTCATTTGGTCACTAAAGTCAGAAACCTGGGATCATTCTACATTGCTCTTGTACCACTCTCTTACATTACTCTGCCACCAGGTTTTGTCAATACTACCATCTTTAACATTTCTCTAAACTCTCTCTACCATTTTATCAGTCACGAAACCTTCATCACTTCCAGCCTGTACCACATAATAGTTTTCTCCTGGGCTCCCTGCCGCTAGTGTTAAAATCCTATTAAACCCTCACACCGACACTATAGTAATCTCAAACCCAAACTGATGTTATTTTTCTGCTAATTATCTTTCTGTGGTTTTCCTGGAACATCCTCTTCAAATGATTTTACTTATGAATCCCCAAAATAATGGGGGTTTTTTTGTTTTTTTGAGTTGGAGTCTCACTGTCGCCCAGACTGGAATGCAGTGGCCGCTCCCCGCCACCGCAGCCTCAACCTGCTGGGCTCTGGCGATCCTTCCGCCTCAGCCTTCCAAGTAACTGGAACTATAGGCGCACGCTACCACGCCCGGCTAATTTTTTTTTTTTATTTATTGTAGAGATGAGATCTCGCCAAGTTGCCCAGGCGGGTCTCGAACCCACGGGCTCAGGCAATCCACTCACCTCAGCCTCCCAAAGGCACAGGATTACAGGCTGAGCCACCGAGCCCGGCGCAAAATAACGTTTAAAACCACATGTTTCTTAGAGATATTCAAGTTGACATCTAAAATTGTTTTTATCTCCCGCATCTTGGGAGGCTGAGGTGAGTGGATTGCCTGAGCCCGCGGGTTCGAGACCCACCTGGGCAACTTGGCGAGACCGCATCTTTTCAATAAACCAAAAATAATAATAATAATAATAATAAATTGTTTTTATCACAAGTTTAAACAAGTGTGTGTTTTTGTTAAGAGGTAGAAAATGTTAAACATTTTATAAAAAGAAATAAGCTGAGGATTAACTGTAACTGGAATTAACATTTCATGACCCTATTTGATAAGACGGGTTTTAACTATCTTACTGAATATCATACACTTAAACTAAAATAAATCTCTTAAAATTTGTATGCAAGTTTTATCCAAAATATCTTTAAAAACTCCATGGTTCAAAAAAACCCCAAAAAACCACTCCAGTTACATTTAACTGTTGTGTTCTTCTGAATTCAGAGTATCCCAACAAGGAACATGCTTTACTCTAACAGGAATGTGTGTTACACAGGAAGCCTCTGTGTTTGGGAGGTAACCTAAATCACTAAAGGAGGCTTACTTGATGTCACTATTTCCACAACATTCCTTGTTTAGTATCTGAGGAAGTTTTTACACTTGCCTCAATACATCATAGTATACTTTGGGAAGTGTGAGGAATCTCCCCCATCTTTTTTTTTTTCTTTAAAGTGCAGTTTTAGAAAAGAGTTCATTGGGAAACTGAGGATCTGAAAACGTATTCATATAAAGCTGTATGTGCAGGAGTATTCCTTGGAAGTCTTGGGCCCTGACTACCCCAGCTTGAAAACCATTGCTCCGGCTATAGTTCTGACAGCAAAATATCCGAGGCCCTTCGTGATCTAATCCCTATTAACTTCCCTCTGCCCATTTGTCACTGGATAGCACCCCCCAACCCAGCTCTGGTCTGCCAAACTGCTTCCAGTTATCTTTTTAGGCCGTACTGTATCTTCCCTAAAGCCACTTCTTAACTGGAATGTCCTCCCACCTCTTTATTACCAGAAAACACTTACTTTTTCAAGACTAGGTTCAGTCCAATCGATAAGTAGCTGGTGACTTTCTGGGCACCAAGGGGTAGTTTAACGCAAACAGTGTCTTCGTATTTATTGCAAGAAATGGAAGGATGGGATGGAACACTGTCCCAAGAGTCGCTCGGATGCTTGTTGATTGGCTAAATCAACAGGTGCTGAAGTTAAGGAAGCTGTGATTTGGAGTATCTGAGAAAGCAGAGATGATTCCATAAGGAAAGGATTACAACATTTCCTAGCTTCAGAATGGGAATACTGCAGTTTTGCAAGCAAAACCGTAGACTCAAAACTCCGCGAAAACATGCTTGTCTTATGCGCTCAACGCCTTTGACAGTATTCTGACTCACTACATAGTTGTCGATGTTTATTTAAAAATTGTTTACAGAATGAAAAAACGAAGGTCTGGATGGATAAAGAAGTTACATTCACAGGATCTCAGAATCTGTACAGTGTAGCAAAGTATTTCTCCAGATGCTGAGGGTGGGCAAGTAAAAAAAAAAAAAAGTAGGTATCCATGTTAAATTCGGCCCTGAAACCTAAAGAAGCTTGTGCTCATACCCAGACGAGGATTTCAACCTCAGTGCGGCCGGACAGACGAGGTAGGCGGCCAGCACGAGGGGATGCCGCAGGGTTCGTGCACCCCGAGGCGAGGCCGACTGAGTTCACAGGGCGTGGCGGAGGGGAGAAGGGCTCGGAAGAGGTGTCAAGCCCCGGCCGGGTAGGAGGCCGCGACCCCCACTTCACCCCGGGGTGGAGAGGAGGCGGCCGGAAGCGGGGCTGGGGGCCCGCGCGAGAGGACGCGGCCCGAGGGAGGGTCGGGGGGGCATCCCGGCTCCGCAGCCACACTCACCTAGGGGGCTGAGCTTCGCCCGGGCTCGGCGCCGGCTCCGCGCGGCTTCCCTCCTCGGCCTGCTAGGCTAGCGGGCGGCCTCAGGCGCCCCTAGCAACCACGCACGGCCACGCGACCCGCGCGCTCAGCCGCCAGCGCCGCTGTCGCCGGCCACGCACTGCGCCTGCCCCCGGCACACAGACCGAAGGCCTGGAAGGAGCGGGCGGGAGGCAAGCGCGGGGAATCTCGGGGGCTGTGAGGGCGGGCCGTCAGCGCCTGCGCGCGCAGTGCCTGCCGCGCGGTGGAACCGGCGAGCGGAATCTTGGGAGATGTAGTCCCGAGGTTAAAGCGCGGAAAGAGTCTGCTCTGGGAATCCAGGACTCTCTTGTCTACCCTGATTCCACCTAAACCCCGGCGGAGTGTTTTCTTTAATATTATTGTTTTTTAGAGACAGGGATTTGCTCAGTTGCCCAGGCTGAAGCACAGTGGCACTATCACAGATCACTATAATCCCCAACTCCAGGGCTCTAGTGATCCTCCCGCCTCAGACTCCTGAGTAGTTGGGTCTACACGAGCGCGCCACCACGCCAGGCTAGCTTTTACAAATGTTTGGTAGGGACAAGGTCTTACTATGTTTCCCAGGCTGATCTTTAACACCTGGCCTCAAGCGATCCTCCCACCTCGGCCTCATCTCTGAAATTACAGGCTTGAGCCATCTTGCCAGGCTTGGACTCTTCCTTTGGCCGCACCTCAACTCGAAATCAAAGAGTCTGGGCTCTATTAAATAATTTCCAGTAAAAAAAAAAACACAAAAAAACCTTGAGTTTGATTCCAGGATAGGGGACATCGCCCCATCCACTAGGCTCCTCTCTATCCCATCTTCCCCTAACCCCAACCGGCCCATCAGGGAAAAATTACAACCACCTGCTTTATGGACTTCAAGTGTGAACTTTAGGAAATACTCAATTCACTGTCACCCAGGTAAGACAAATCGTGCTCCTGTTTCAGATGTTCCTGGACCTGATGGATTTGGGGAATTGCTGTAAGCTACAGAAATGACTGGGACAAAGATGAAACTAATCTGATGAAAACAATCTGGTCCAGAGCAAGAATCTCGATAAATAATTTATTTGGGCAACAGTCGTTGATACATGCTAAAACTATTAGATGATTGATGGAGGAATTTTACACTGGATGTCTACCATCACCAATATGTACTAATCATTCTTAGATCATGAAACATGAGACATCTATGCATTATGTCTCCTGATGTGATGCAATTTCAATTACACAGCAATATTTATAAAATACAGTGTAAAGTTGAGTGAAAAAAAACATTAAGAATAAGCGGTGGTTTATGCCTGTAATCCCAGCACTTTGGGAGGCTGAGGCGAGAGGATTGCCTTAGCCCAGGGGTTCCAGATCAGCCTGGGCAACTTGAGAAGACCTTGTCTCTACAATAAATCAAAAAATTAGCGGGACACGGTGGCACGTACCTAGAGTTCCAGCTACTTGGAAGGCTTGAGGCAGAAGGATTGCCTGAGCCCAGCAGGCCAAGGCTGCGGTAGCCATGAGAGTGCCACTGCACTTCAGCCTGGGTGACAGAGTGAGACTTCTACTCAAAAAAAAAAAAAAAAGAAAGAAAGAAAAGAAAAAGGCAATTGCCTTACTATTTTCTGGTGTGGCCATTTGCTCTTTGAGCTATGGCCAGGACATGTTTCCTGGCTTTGGCCCCCTCCCCTACCTTGGGGAGGTGAATCTCCTTTCACTCTCTCTCTCTCTCTAATTTACTTTCTGAATAAACTATATTTTCTAATCTAAAAAAAAAGAGCAAGCAATGAAAAAAGTGACATAATTTTTTTAAATGCTGAATGGATATAATAAAGCACTGGTTTGAGTCATCTTGCCAGGCTTGGACTGGCTGTAACTTCCAGTTTACAGTAAATAAAGGAAACAATTGAATAACACTACAAGGAAGCAATCAGACAAATCTAGAATGTGGGCCAATGTACAGGATGACTGACCTTTTCCTCCAATAATTTCAGGATATAAAAATGGGGAAAGATGTTTTAGATTATTAGAGACTTAAGAGACAAAATCAAATGCACCTGAGCGCACCTTGTTTGGATCCTGATTCAAACTGCAAAGTGACATTTTTGAGATTGGGAAATAAAAACAAAATCCTAAGCCCCTCAACCAAATGAACATTCTCTTGGCTAAGGGGACCTCAAAACAACCTTAAAAACTGAGTTCTGGACGGACTCGGTGGCTCAGCCTGTAATCCCAGCATTTTTGGAGGCCAAGGCAAGTGGATTGCCTTAGCCCAGAGGCTAGAGACCAGTCCAGGCAACTTGATAAGACCTCATCTCTACAATTAAAAAAAAAAAAAATTTAGTTGGGCGCGATAGCATATGCCTGTAGTTCTGGCTACTTGGAAGGCTGAGGCGGAAGGATCACCAGAGCCCAGCAGGTCGATGCTAGGGTGGACATGAGCATGCACTGCACTGCAGTCTGGGCAACGGAGTGAGACTCCAACTCAAAAAAAACAAACAACAACAAAAAAAACTGAGTTCGCAGCCGTGACAGGATGGGAGGTCAGACATACATCAGTATGCCTATGCCCCTTCCTCATCAACTTTTAACCAGAATTCTTTCTTAAGGAGCAAGCAGAAACCAGCTCTAGAAAACAAGGGAGGACACATTTCTTTATTGCCTTTAGCCAATTGTCTGAGACTGTCATGGGACACCCTCTTCCTCTTTGCAGTCTCAAAGTGACAGTTTACCAGTTTCACGATGCATCTCCAGACTGGTTCCTTGGCCCACTTGCAGATAATGCACAGTGGTGAGGGTTTTTGTGTTCTCAGCTTCACCTTTTTATACAAAAGGCCAAAAATGCCGCCCTCAGATCATGGTACCACCATTTTTTGAGCATGCAACCCATGAAGAACCATGAAGCCCAATTATGTATGTGTTTCTCCTTTCATAAATATTCAGACTCCTCCTATAGCTAATTAAATAAGTATATTTAGCCACCCTGCTCTTCATAAATTCCTGCGCCCTCAACATGCTTGTTCTCAGCTTCTGGCAGAGGTTATACCTCCCAGGCTGTCAGAAAGGGCACCATGCAGACTGCAATCCTTTAAGAGAAATAAAGCTCTCCTTTCCAAATGTATGAACTTCATGACTCCACATTGAAAAGACTATGTAGAAAACTGAACATGGACTGGGGACATTAAGAACATAGCTGGCCGGGCTCAGTGGTTCAGCCTGTAATTCCAGCACTTTGGGTGGCCAAGGTGAGTGGATTGCCTGAGCCCGCAGGTTTGAGACCCACCTGGGCAAGTTGGCGAGACCTCATCTCTACAAAAAATCAAAAATTAGCCAGGCATGGTAGTGCACGCCTGTAGTTCCGGCTACTTGGAAGGCTGAGGCAGAAGGATCATCTGAGCCCAGCAGGTCGAGGCTATGCTGGCCATGAGTGTACCACTGCACTCCAGCCTAAGCAACAGAATGGGGAGTGGGACTCCAACTCAAAAAAAAAAAAGAACATAGTTTAAGACCTAGGCAACACAGTAAGACCTCGTCTCTATAAAAAAAAATAAAAACATCAGCCAGGCTTAATGGTGTGTGCCTATAGTCCCAGCTACTCAGGAGGCTGAGGCAAAAGTGAGCTGTGAGCTGTGATCGTGCCACTGCACTCCAGCCTGGGCCACAGCATGAACTTAAAAAACTTAAAAACTAAAACACAAGCCGGGCTCGGTGGCTCAGCCTGTAATCCCAGTACTTTGGGAGGCTGAGGTGAGTGGATTGTCTGAGCCCACGGGTTCAAGACCCGCCTGGGCAACTTGGCAAGACCTCATCTCTACAATAAATCAAAAAAATTAGCCGGGCATGGTAGCACGCGCCTGTAGTTCCAGCTACTGGGAAGGCTGAGGTGGAAGGATCGCCGGAGCCCAGCAGGTCGAGGCTGCAGTGGCCAGGAGTGAGACTCCAACTCAAAAAAAATAAAAAAATAAAAAACATTCAGGCTTGGTAGTACCTGCAGTCTTAGCTGCTCGGGAAGCTGAGGTGGGAGGATCTGCTTTAGTCCAAGAGTTTGAGGCTCTAGTGAGATATGATCATACCACTGCACTCCACCCTAGGCTGCAGAATGAGACCCCCTTCTCTCTTTTATTTATTTATTTTTTTTGAGTTGGAGTCTCACTCTGTCGCCCAGGCTGGAATGCAGTGGCATGCTTACGGCCACCGAAGCCTCGACCTGCTGGGCTCAGATGATCCTTCCAGCTCAGCCTTCCAAGTGGCTACAGGCACACACAATGATGCCCGGCTAATTTTTTGGATTTATTATAGAGATGAGGTCTCACCAAGTTTCCCAGATTGGTCTCGAACCCATGGATTCAAGCAATCCTCTCACCCCTACCTCCCAAAGCGATGGATTATAGGCATAAGCCACCGCGCCCAGCCAAGATCCCTTTCTCTACAAAAAAAAAAAAATCGTTGATGTTAAGAAACCACTATTAATTTTGTTAATTATTGTTGGGAGCTGAATGGCAGCCACCTCAAAAGATATATCCACATCCTAATTCCAAGAACCTATAAATATTACTTTATATGGCTGAAGGCGTTCAGAAAATGCCACCCTAAAATATGATGTTTTATGTGATTACTTTGGACTGAGGACACTGGGGTACAGCAGATGCAAGCAGGGGTTTTCTCTGAGCTTCCCTTATCTGCCTAAAGATGAATCCTTCAAAATAAACTCAATTGTTATGAATCCTCTCCCAGAGTATCTTATAAACCAGGGAAGGTTAACTGGACACAGAAGAGCTTCAGGAGGGAATTAAGCCCTGCTGACACCTTGATTCAGATTTCTGGACTTCAGAACTGTGAGAGGATAATTTCCTGTTGTTGTTGTTTCTTTTCTTTTTTTTTTTTTGAGTTGGAGTCTCACTCTGTCACCCAGACTGGAGTGCAGTGGCTGCTCCTGGCCACCGCAGCCTCGACCTGCTGGGCTCTGGCGATCCTCAGCCTTCCAAGTAGCTGGAACCACAGGCACGCGCTACGACACCCAGCTAATTTTTTTATTTATTGTAGAGATGAGGTCTCACCAAGTTGCCCAGGTGGGTCTCGAACCCGTGGGCTCAGGCAATCTACTCTCCCAAGGCGCGGAATTACAGGCTGAGCCACTGAGTCTGGCTTTTTTTTTTTTTAAACATGTAATCCCAGCACTTTCGGAGGCAGAGGCAAGAGGATTCTGTTGTTTAAGTCAACTTTGTAGTAATTTCTTATGGCAGCCACAGGAAACTAATACAGGTATTTTGACATTTTGGTTACATAAGAAAATATCCTTATTTTTTAGAGATATATATAGATATTTTTTAGGGATTAAATAACATGATGTCAGTGGTTTGCTTCCGGGTTTTTTGTTTTTGTTTGTTTTTCTGGTCAGAGTTTCACTCTGTTGCCCAGGATGGAGTGCAGTGGCACACTCATGACTCACTGCAGTGTCTCAACCTCCTGGACTCAGGTGATCCTCCTACCTCAGCCTCTTGAGTAGCTGGGACTACAGGTACGCACCAACACACCTGGCAAATTCTTTTGATTTTTTGTACAGACAAGGTCTTGTTATGTTGCCTAGGCTGGTCTCGAACTCCTAGACTCAGCCAATCCTCTCGGCTGGACCTCCCAAAGTACTGGGATTATAGGCATGAGCTACCACGTCCTGCCTGCTTTTGCTTTAAAATACTACAGCAGACAACTCAGTAACAACGAGCACACCTAACACCTAAGTCTTGATTTCTTTTTTTTTTTTTTTTTGAGTCGGACTCTCACTCTGCCACCCAAGCTGGAGTGCTGTGGCTCACAGCCACTGCAGCCTCAACCTGCTAGGCTTAGGCAATCCTTCCACTTCAGCCTTCCAAGTAGCTGGAACTACAGGCATGCACAACCATGTCCAGCTAACTTTTTTAATGTAGAGATGAGGTCTCACCAAGTTGCCCAGGCTGGTCTCAAACCCCTGGACTCAAGCAATCCTCTCGCCTCCATCTCCCAAAGTGCTAGGATTACAGGTGTAAGCCACCAAACTCGGCCGGTCTTGGTTTCTAATACCATTCTCCATTAAAAGGAACCATGGATCTTTGGAGAAATAGCTGATTCTAGGACTGGGGCAGGAAATACACAAGATGAGTCTGGCACATCTTGTAATATTAGAAAGGTAGTGTTACACACACACACATTGTGTATAAGAGTGTTCCCAATAGTCAAACCTGGACAATTTGAGCAACAAAACAAAGCAGTGGTTAGTTTATAATCCAAATTTAAAATTAATATCCATGAGTCCTTGGTCTAAATAAATGATTGAATATATTAATAAATACAGAAGAGACAGATCACTGTATAGAAGAATTCCAAATGGGTTATGTAAATACTCTGATCTAAAGGAGGGGGAACATAACTCCTCACTCCTTCAGTATAGACTGTATCTAGTAACTTTCAAAGAGTACACAGGATGGAAAGGGGCTTGGGAGTGGGACAAAAGGAGTAATTTTACAGTGAAGAAATCTGACAAACATTTCAGCCAGGTGACCAAAGTGAATATCAACAATCATAAGTCACATTGATAATATGTGCCCTTGAAATGATGTGATAAAATTGACATTTAACTTTGGTGATCTTTCTACCAAAACTCCATATACCCAATCTAATCATGAGAAAGAGATCATACAAAATACCAGACCAGTACTCGAACTGTCAAGGTTATCAAAACAAGGAAAGTCTGAGAAACTGCTACAGCAAAGGGGTATCCTAAGGAGATAATGAAATGTAATGTGTAATGAGATCCTAGAACAGAAAAAGGATATTAGGTAAAAACTAAGAAAATCTAAATAAACAACAGGCTTTAGTTAATAATAATATGCCAATATTGGTTCATTAATTATAGCAAATGTATCATACTAATTAATGTAAGCTGTTAATATCGGAGAAACTGTGTGGGCAAGATATAATATGTGAACTCTCTGTATCTGCTAAATTTTTCTGTAAATCTAAAACTGTCCTTAAAAAATATTAATTTTAGCCAGGCATGGTAGCGTGCGCCTGTAGTTCCAGCTACTTGGAAGGCTGAAGCGGAAGGATCGCCAGAGCCCAGCAGGTTGAGGCTGTGGTGGCCGGGAGCAGCCACTGCACTCCAATCTGGGCGACAGAGTGAGACTCCAACTCAAAAAAAAAAAGTATTAATTTATCAACAGCGTTAAAATGTCCATCCTACCAAAGGCAATCTATAGAGTCAACACATTAAGTTACCAACATCATTCTTCTCAGACCTGGAAATGACAATACAGAAATTCATATCGAAACATAAACGACCACGAATAGCTAAAACAATCCTCAGCAAAAAAAAAAAAAGGCGGGGGTTATCACACTCCGAGACTTTAAACTTTATTATACAGCAACAATAATCAAACAGCCTGGTATTGGTACAAGAACAGGCTTATAGATCAATGGAACAGGATAGAGATTCTGGAAGCAAAGCCTGAATTCCTCAACCAACTCATCTTTGACAAAGCCTCCAACAACAACCACTGGGGAGAGGAGAACCTATTCAGTAAATGGTGCTGGGAAAACTGGCTGACCACATGCAGAAGATTGAAACAGGACCCCTACCTATCACCATACACAAATTAACTCTAAATAGATCAAAGACCTAAATGTAAAACCTCAAACTATTAGAATTTTAGGAAACACAGGAGACACCCTTATGGAAATTGGAACTGGCAACCAATTCCTATTCAGAACCCTAAATGGCCATACCTGAAGAAATAAGATAGATAAGTGGGACCTCATCAAACTAACAAGCTTCTGCAAAGCAAAAGAAACCATCAAGAGAGCAGGGAGACAGCCCACAGAATAGGAAAAAATACTTGCCAACAGTATATCTGACAAAGTCCTAACATCTAGGATCTAAAAGGAACTCAAATGCTCCAAAAGGAAAAAAAACAAACAGCCCCATCCAAACTAGGCAAAAGACATGAATAGACACTTCTCCAAAGAAGACATACAGGCAGCCAACAGACACATGAAAAACTGCTCAGCCTCAAAACCACACTGAGATACCACCTAACCCCAGTAAGAATGGCCAAAATTTTAATAAAACAAACAACACGGCCAGGCTTGGTAGCTCAGCCTGTAATCCCGTGCTTTGGGAGGCCAAGGTGAGTGAACTGCCTGAGCCCGTGGGTTCGAGACCTGCCTGCGCAACTTGGCGAAACCTCATCTCTACAAAAAATCAAAAAATTAGCCGGGCGTGGTAGTGCATGCCTGTAGTTCCAGCTACTCGGAAGGCTGAGGCGAAAGGATCGCCGGAGTCCAGCAGGTAGAGGCTGCGGTGGCCGGGAACAGCCACTGCACTCCAGTCTGGGCGACTGAGTGAGACTTCAACTCAAAAAAAAAAACCAAAAAACAAAAACAAACAACAACAGATGCTGGCGAGGATGAGGGGAAAAAGGAATGTTTCTGCACTCCTGGTGGGAATGCAAACTAGTGCAACTTCTTTGGAAGACAGTGTGGCGATTTCTGAAAGAACTAGAAATTGACTTTCCATATGACCCGCAATTCCCCTATTGGGAATATACCCAGAGAAACTCAAATCATTCCATAAAAAAGATACCAGCACACGTATGTTTGTTGCAGCTCTATTCACAATAGTACAAACATGGAACCAACCATGTTGCCCATCGAAGCTGGACTGGATTAAAAAAAAAATGTGGTACATATACACAATAGAATATTATGCAGCCATAAAGGAGAGAAATATATGGACTTTGCAGCAACTTGGATGGATTTAGAGTCGATCATACTCAGTGATCGATCACAAAAACAAAGAGCAGAGTACCATATGTTTTCACTCATAAGCGGACCCTGAACAATTATTATAATACTATAAGAAAGGGACTGGCAGTAGTGGGAAACTGTCAGGGGAGGGGGAGTGGGATTGGCAGTTGAGGGAAACTGCTAGAGGAGGGAGGGGCATATCTCCTCAACAAGGGTACCTGTATAATCGTTTGTATACCTAACCCTGAATTGTACCCTGTATCTTTATAATAAAAAAAGAATTCCCTTTTCCAATTTTGATATTACTGTTCCATTTGCATCAGTAAATACTTTGTCATGCTGTGAAAAAAAGTATTAATTTTTTAAAATATAGCTACAGAAACCTTCCAAGCCCACTTTAACCATGTGATCAGAGATAACTTCACCAATGGAAAAAAAGTATCATGTACTAAGACATATCACATATGTAGTGTTCCTGCCAAAGATAAATAATCTAAATCAAATCACAAAGAAACATCAGATATACCTAAATTGGCCTGTACTCTTCAAATATATCAACCAATGTCATAAAAGCCAAAAGCTAAGGAATGTTTTTAGATTAGAGGCTGAAGACCTCTAATCTAAGGTAAAGCGTGATCTTGGGTTGAATCCTGGACCAGGAAAACGAAAAATTGATATAAAGAACATGATTTGGGCCGGGCTTGGTGGCTCAACCTGTAATCCCAGCACTTTGGGATGTGGAGGTGAGTGGATTGCCTGAGCCTGTGGGTTCGAGACCCGCCTGGAAACTTGGCAAGACCTCATCTCTACAATAAAGATAAAAAAATTAGCCGGGCATGGTAGTGCGTGCCTGTAGTTCCAGCTACTTGGAAGGCTGAGGCGGAAGGATCGCCAGAGCCCAGCAGGTCGAGGCTGCGGTGGCCGGGAGCGGCCACTGCACTCTAGTCTGGGAGACAGAGTGAGACTCCAACTCAAAAAAAAAGAACATGATTTGAAATTAATTGGTTGAATATGCAGATATACTTAATAGCATTGTCAACATTAAATTTCCTAATTTTATAAATTACACTGCGGTTATATAAGGGAATATCCTTGATCTTAAGGAATTCACACTTAAGTATTTAAAGGAAAAGGGCTGTGATATTTCCCACTATTTTCAAGTAGTTCAGGATAATATAAAAACTAAATGTTTCAGCCTGGTCAACATAGACCTCATCTCTACAAAAAAGAAAAAAAAAATTAACCAGGTGTGGTGGTGCACACCTGTAGTCACCACCATTTGGGAAGATGAAATGAAAGGATCACTTGAGTACAAGAGGCGGAGGCTATAATGAGCTAGAACTGCACAACTGCACTCCAGCCTGGGTGACAGAGTGAGAAGCTGTCTCAAACAAACAAACTAACTAACTAGCTAAATCTTGCAAAATATTAACAATGAATGAACTTGGGCAAAGGGTATATGGGAGTTTTTGTAATGTTCTTACAACTTTTCTTTAAGCTTCAAATTATCTCAAGATAGAATTTTTTAAACTACAGCAATGATAAACGTTTTGGGGTTTTTTGTTTTTTGAGTTGGAGTCTCACTCTGTCACCCAGACTGGAGTGCAGTGGCCGCTGCCAACCACCACAGCCTCGACCTGCTGGGCTCCAGTGATCCTTTTGCCTTATCCTTCCAAGTAGCTGGAACTACAGGTGTGCGCTACCACGGCTGGCTAATTTTTTGATTTATTGTAGAGATGAGGTCTCACCAAGTTGCCCAGGTGGGTCTTGAACCCGCGGTCTCAGGCAATTCACTCACCTCAGCCTCCCAAGGCGCGGGATTACAGGCTGAGCCACCAAGCCCAACTAACGTTTTTAAAAATATAGTACAAGGCCAGGCGTGGTGGCTCACGCCTTTAATTGCAGCACTTTAGGAGGCTGAGGTGAGAAGAAGGATTGCCTGAGCCTATGGGTTTGAGATCAGCCTGGGCAAACTGGCAAGACCTCAGCTCAACAATAAATTAAAAAAAATTAGCCAGGCGTGGTAGTATACACCTGTGGTTCCAGCTATTTGGAAGGCTGAGGCAGAAGGATCGCCTGAGCCCAGCAGGTCAAGGCTGCGGTGGCTGTAAGTGTGTGACTGCACTCCAGCCTGGGCAACAGAGTGAGACTCCAATTCAAAAAAAAAAAAATACAGTACATAGAGCCATTAGTGCATAATGTCAATTACAACTGAATCTGTGAGATGGGGAGTTTATTATGCCATTCTATTTTTGTTTAAAAACTTTAAGCTCCCCACCACCAAAAAAGTTAAAACTTATACATGCTCATACATACACAGAACCAAATACAAGCACAAATCCTCAAACCTTCCAGACATTCCCTGAATTCCAGGCACTGCTCAGACCTTTCACTCCAAACCCTTTTGGCACTCTGTCAACACTGTGCAATAATTCCTAGATAAAAACTTGTTAGTCAAGTGAGGTGGTGGCTTATGCCTGTAATCCTAGTACTTTGGGAGGCAGAGATGATAGGACTGCATGAGCCTAAGAGTTTGAGACCAGCCTGGGCAACTTAGCAAGACCTTGTTACTGTAACAAATTAAAAAAAAAAAATAGCCGCACATGGTAGTGCATGCCTGTGGTTCCAGCTATGTGGAACGCTGAAGCAGAAGGATTGCCTGAGCCCAGCAGGTTGAGGCTGCAGTGGCCGTGAGTGTGCCACTGCACTCCAGCCTGGCCAACAGATTGAGAGACTCTAACTCAAAAAATAAATATAAAAATGAAATAAAATAAAATTGTTGATGTATATCTCATCCTTTAGATTGAATGCTTCCAAGGACATAGACATGTTTTCTGATGCTGCATAATTAAATGACCAACTATTGCATTATGCAATAGCCTAAAGAGTTTAGATATACGTTTACAGCTACAGCAAATCATTTATGTACCAGGTAAGCATGATGTTTCCAGCTAATAGTTAGTGAGATATTAGAAAATAAATAAATAATTCTTGGATAAAGTAGTTCCTTCTGGTTTATCTTTTAGGAAAATAATCCAGATTTTAAAAATACTGTATTTGCCTAGACAGGTACTTATCCAGACAGACCTTAGTGAAGTTAAAAGAGTATAGTTGACTGACTGCATGGGTCCTGATCAAGGAATAGGCACTGGAGATTTGAACAACATAATTTTCAAGAGGAAAAGTGCTTCTAACATCATCATCTATGTAACTCCAATGACCAATTTAAAGGAAATACGGCGAATACTAGAATGGAATAAATGACATACTAATATAGAATCAGCCAAATCCAATGTGAGAAAAATCTCCTGCTCAAATGATCCAATTTGCTCAATAAAGTGGAAATCAAAAAAAGTAGACAGGAGTTTTATATTAAAAATCTTTAAAATACTTTTGTTTTTCTGAGTTGAAGAATCACTTTGCTGCTCGGGCTGGAGTGCAGTGGCAAAATCACAGCTCACCACAGCCTCCAACTCCTGATTCAAGTGATCTTCTTGCTTTGGTCTCTTGAATAGCTAAGATTACAGGCACATGCCAACACACCCCGCTAATTTTTTTTTTTTTTTTTTTGTAGAGACGAGGTCTCTCTATGTTGCCTAGGCTGGTCTTGAACTCCTGGCCTCAAATGACTCTCCTAACTCAGGCTCACTAAGGTTACTCATGTAAGCCACCTTACCTGGCCTCTATTAAGAATCTTTTTTTTTTTCTGAGTTGGAGTCACACGCCGTCGCCCAGGCTGGAGTGCAGTAGCATGCTCACGGCCACCCCAGCGTCGACCTGCTGGGCTCCAGCGATCCTTCTGCCTCAGTTTTCCAAGTAACCAGAACTACTGGTGCACGCTAGCATGCCCAACTAATTTTTGATTTATTGTAGAGATGAGGTCTCACCAAGTTGCCCGGGTTGGTCTCAAACCTGTGGGCTAAGGCAATCCACTCACCTCAGCCTACCAAAGTGCTGGGATTATAGACTGAGTCACCCAGCCCAGCCTTATTAAGAACCTTAAGAGCAAGTTAAGCAAATGCAATGAGTGGACCTTGTTCAGATCTGCATTTGAACAAACTATAGGCCAAGAAATACTGAAGTCAGAGGAGATATTTAATATTAACCACTTTTGTTAGATTTTGCCAAGCATGGTACCATACTGTGCTTTTGTTAAAAACAAAAGACCTGCTCTGTTACCCAGGATTTGTTTCAAAATACCTGAGTAACAGGTTGGGTGCATGTTAAACATGGTAGCTGTTTAAGCAGTGATAGAGTTCACTGGACTAACTTCTTTTTTTTTTGAATTGGAGTCTCACTCTGTCGCCCAGGCTGGAGTGCAGTAGCATGTTCACAGTCACCGCAGCCTCAACCTGCTGGGCTCAGGCGATCCTTTCGCCTCAGCCTTCCAAGTAGCTGGAACTACAGGCACGTGCCACACACTTGGCTAATTTTTAAAATTTGTTGTAGAGATTAGGTCTTGCTAAGTTGCCCAGGCTGGTCTCGAATCTGTGAGCTCAGGCAATTCTCTCACCTCGGCCTCCCAAAATACTGGGATTATAGGTATGAGCCACCGTGCCCAACCTCCAGCTAATTTTTTGATTTATTGTAAAGATGAGGTCTTGCCATGTTGCTCAGGTTGGTCTTGAACCCATGAACTCAGGCAATCCTTTCAGCCTCCCAAAGTGGTGGGATTATAGGTGTGAGCCACTGTGTCTAGCCTCAGATGCCTTTCTTTCCTTGAAATGCTTGTTTTCTTCTGTTTTTTTGGGGGGGTTTTTTTGACTTGGAGTCTCACACTCTGAGCACCACCACGCTCAGCTAATTTTTTGATTTACTGTCTCGCCAAGTTGCTCAGGCTGGTCTTGAACCCCTGGGCTCAGGCAATCTGCTCATCTTGGCCTCCCAAAGTGTTGCATGTTATTAACTGGCCCCAGACTCTTCCAGCTGTCTGGGTCCCCTCTGAAAGCAAGAGTCAATCTCGCCTTCCCAAGGGTGACTTTCCTGGAGCCACCAGGTCTCGTTTTCTCTGACCCTTTGCCCTTTCCTCTTCTGACTCCTGGGGACTTCTTACTTCTTGCCTGTGTTGGATACGATTTACTACATTCCATTCCACTGGACCTCATTCTTTTTCTTTTTTGAATTGGAGTCTCACTCTGTCACCCAGGCTTGGAGGGCAGTGGCATGCTCCCGGCCACCGCAGCCTCGACCTGTTGGGCTCCGGCGATCCCTCCACCTCAGCCTTCCAAGTAGCTGGAATTACAGGCGCACGCTACCACACCTGGCTAATTTTTTGGATTTATTGTAGAGACAAGGTCTTGCCAAGTTGCCCAGGCTGAACTTGAACCCCTGGGCTCAAGTGATCCTCCTGCCTTGTCCTCCCAAAGTCCTGAGATTATAGGCATGAGCCACTGGGCGTGGCCTTCCGGTTTTCTTTGGAGACCTCATCTCTACAATAAATCAAAAAATCAGCTGGGCATGGTGATTTTTCCAAACTTTCTTTGGAAAGTTTCTTTGGAAAGTGTCTTTGGAAAGTTTATCCTAGCCCATCAGCCAACCACCCTGATGGGTTTATTGACTTGAAAGGAATCACATATCATCAAAGGAACTTGCCAAAGAAAGGAAGAGACAGGTGTACTATGGGATCTGCAAGGGGGGAGTTTAGGTGGATGAAGCAGTGTTCCAACAGGCTCACTGTAAATAGGGATCTGTGTAAAAAGTCAACATCGGGTCTGGACTGCTCCGTAAACATTGACAGAATATTGTGTCCAGAGACGCCTTATCTGCAGCTCTGCACCTGGGCTGTAAATCAAGACCGCTTCTCTGGGTCAATGTGACTCAAATCCTTCGGGCAAAAGTGGAATGGTTTATTCTTAACTGTTAAGATTTCAGACCTCGATGTTTCTTTTTTTTTTGCGTGGGAGTCTCACTCTGTGGCCCAGACTGGAGTGCAGTGGCCGCTCCTGGCCACCGCAGCCTCGACCTGCTGGGCTCCAGCGATCCTTCCGCCTCAGTCTTCCAAGTAGCTAGAACTACAGGCATGTGCTACCATGCCCAGATGATTTTTTTTTAATTGTAGAGATGAGGTCTCGCCAAGTTGCCCAGGCGGGTCTTGAACCTGCGGGCTCAGGCAATCCACTCACCTCAGCCTCCCAAAGTGCAGGATTACAGGCTGAGCCACTGAGCCCGGCTTGGACTAACTTCTTTACTTTGTGTTTAAAAGACTTAACATGTTCAAAACTGAACTTGAATGTTCCCACTCCACTGCTAGCCTTTCCCATTTCAGTTAATGGCAATTCCATCCTTCCAGTTACTCAAGACAAAAACCTTGGAGTCATCCTTGATTGTTTTTTAGTCACACCCTCACCACATCCAATCAGTCAAAGGCTGGGCATGGTGCCTCAAGTCTGTAATCCCAGGACTTTGGGAGGCCAAAGTGGGAGGATTCCTTACCCCAAGAGTTCAAGACCAGCCTAGGCAACATAGTGAGACCTCGTCTCTGCAAAAAATAAAAAAATAAGCCAGGCATGGTGGTTAGTGCCTGTAGTCCCAACTACTTGGGAGGCTGAAGCAGAAGGACCCCCTGAGCCCAGGAGTTGAGGCTGTGGGGAGCTGTGATTATGCCACTGCACTCTAGCCTGGGTGATAGAGTGAGACTCCAAATCAAAGACAATTTTTTTTTACTACTTTTTACCACTCCATTAGTTACCACCCCAGTCCATCCACGATACCATTATCTCTTGCCCAGAGTATAATAGCCCTGCTTCCCAGCCTCCCCTGCTCTCCACAGTCCATTTGCACAACCAGAATGAAGAGCGATCCTTTTCGAATATAAGGTAGATCACATCATTCCTCTGTTCAAAACACTCCAACAGATGCCTACGCTATCCACAGTAAAGCCCAAGATCTACAAAGTCTACATCTGGCCCCCACCATTACCTTCTGTGCTCATTTCCTATCAATCTATACTTAACTTTACTTGCACCATCTAAACTGGCCCCCTCCCACAGCTGCTCAGGCATGCCAGGTATGCTTCCACCTCAGTGCCTTTGAAGTAATCATTCTCTCTGACCAAGCTTTTCCCTCAAATAGCTAAACTGCTTACTCCTTCACCTCCTTCTAGTCTTAGCCCAAATGTCACCTTCTGGTGAGGCCTACCGTGACCATCCAACTCTGCACTCATCACCCTTTCCCTGCTTTATTTTTCTCCAGAGCTTTCATCACCTTCCTATGTACATAATTCTCTTATTTTAATCATTTCACTATCTCCCCTACCAGAATGGAAATTCTATGACAGATAGGTACTGTTTTATGTTCAGTGCCTAGAATAGTATCTGGCACATAGAAAGAAGTCAATAAATATATGTTGAATTGAATTCCTCCTCTAAATAGGAGAAAATTATGGTGATCCCGAAAATTGTTATTTTGCTAAAGTATAAACACAGTGGACAATTAAGATAAGGATTAAACAAAATTCCTTATAAATCATGACACTTTGTCTTTCATTTCCAAAACAACTGGAATTTAAAGAAGGACAAATAAGAGTCTCATCAATTTATGAAGCAGAAATCAGGGCCCTAGAAGTTTGTCCTAAGCCATCTAATGAGTTAAGATTTAAACTTTCCTGTGTTTCTAATTGGATTACAATTCCAGCAGGTCTGCCTAAAACCCCTTTCTGGTAACTTGCACACTCTCCATACAGAGTTACCCGACTGAAGCAGCTGGGATTCCCTATACATTGAAACCCCATTAAATATTAAAACTAGTCACTATAAATCATATTATATGACCACTAGAAAGGCAGCTGATGTCTAGCAGTAACCCAGAGGTTGGCATTGCCAAACTGACAAGACAACCTCTATCTTCTCCATGATTTAATAGCTGCAAAGAGCATGAATGTTGTGAGAGACAAGTCTGAGGGCGTAAGTATTGTAAGAAGTCTGGGAAAAAGCAATGGGAGAAGCCCTCTGCCACTAACTAAGAAGGAAAATACAGTCTTTCCAAAAATCTTACTAGTAAGTCCAGATTTTTAAACTTGGCTACTGTCTAATAAAAAATAGGGCAACCCTCTTTCAGGTCTCCTCCTGCTGTGGGAGCTTTTCTGTCTTCTTAATAAATTCCTGCTTTCTAAATAAATAAATATAAAAAATAATAACAAAGGCTTCCTTTGTCCCAAGAGATGAGTTATGAAGGAGAAGTAGAGAAAGAAGACAAAGACAGTAGAACAGATTTAAGGGCCACAACTAGGGTGAATGTAAAAGAATAGGTGGCTATGTAACAAGAGAGAAAATAAAATGTAGTCAAAAGATTCAGACATAGCAACACCTGTGACTACAAAATTAAAAAGTTAGTGGGTACAGTGATGCATGCCCATAGCTCTAGCTACTCAGGAGGCCAAATTGGGAGTCTGAGGCAGCAGCTATGATGGCACCACTGCACTTCAGCCTGGGGAACAGAGTAAGACCCTGTCTCTAAAGGGAAAAAAAAAGAACATCTTGAGGTTAAATTGTTTGGAGAATACCAAGTACTGCATGTTTTTACAGGTGGGAGCTAAACAATGGGTACTCACAGACATAAGATGGAAATAACAGACACTGGGGACATCAAAAAGGGGAAGTTAGAAAGGAGACAAGGTTGAAAAATTACATATTGGATACAATGATCACTATTTGGGGAATGGGACACCAGAAGTCCAATCCTGTATACAATATACACATTTAACAAACACATACTTGTATCTCTTAAATTTAAAATTTTTTAAAAAATTGTTTGCTTAGTTTAAAAATTCCCAAAGTCCACTTCTTGGACCATAAGCTAACTATGTTTAGAAATGCATATTCACTCATTTCTCACTTGGTGTTTAACAATGCCTATTTCTATATTAAATTATCTAAAATATGCTAAAGTCTATGTAGTGTGAGATATTTTACCATCCATTACTACAGACTCCTTATGGTAGATGTCAGTTATGTTGTAGAGCTAGCTTGCACAAGTTCATGAGAACCGATTGTTAAATTTTCAGGGATTTCTGAATATGTTCTCAAAAACAGCTATTGTTTAAAATAATTATGCAAACTTATAATAAATTCTATTTAAAAAACAGTCACTAGGCTTGAGATCTCAAAGTAACCCAATTTATCTTTCTGCTTAATCCTACCTACCCTTTCCTATTTCAGCTCCTCTGGCCTTGGCTTCAAAGTAGGTAACCATATGTAACTCACCTAGGATGGAGAAAGAATGGAAGGCAGGAAAAGATATAAATTGCCACCAAACCAAGATCTTGTGTGAACAAGACACCAGTAGTTCCAGCATCACATAGAAGCTAAAAAAGACAGCTGGGCGCAGTGGCTCATGCCTAGCTGTCTTTTTTAGCTTCTATGTGATGCTGGAACTACTGGTGTCTTGTTCACAGCACTTGTGGAGGCAGAGGCAAGAAGACTCTCTAAGTCCAGGGGTTCAAGACCAGCCTGGGCAACTTGGTGAGACCTCATCTCTACAATAAATCAAAGTTAGCCAGGCGTGGTAATGCACACCTGTGGTTCCAGCTATTTGGAAGACTAAGGTAAAAGGATCACTTGAGCCCAGCAGGTTGAGGCTGTAGTAGCCATGAGCATGCCACTGCACTCCAGCCTGGGTAACAGAGTGAGACTTCTACTCAAAAAAAAAAAAAAAAGCTAAAAGAGATAACTGGGCAAGATGGCTCACATCTGTAATCCCAGCATGGCCGAGGTAGAAGGATCATTTGAGCCTAGGAGTTTAAGATCAGCATGGGCAACATATTGAGACCCTGTTTTGATTGATTGATTGATTGATTTTTATTTATTTATTTTTTTGAGTTGGAGTCTCACTCTGTCACCCAGGCTGGAGTGCAGCAGCACACTCATGGCCACCGCAGTCTTGACCTGCTGGGCTCAGGAGAGCCTTCCACTTCAGCATTCCAGGTAGCTGGAACAACAGGTGTGTACCACCACACCTGGCTAATTTTTTTGTATTGTAGAGACGTGGTCTCACCAAGTTGCCCAGGTTAGTCTTGAACCCCTGAGCTCAGGCAATCCTTTTGCCTCGGCCTCCCAAAGTGCTGGGATTACAAGCTTGAACCACTGTGCCCGGCAACCCTGTTTTTATTTTAAAAAACAAAGTAAAATAAAATAAAAGAGGGGCTGAGCCTCCCAACCCCTTGTCCTGGGAGCTTCAAGTATGGTGAGGCACAATTTTTATTAAAAGAGTTTACAAATAGCACTACTAAGAAAAAAAAAAAAACACTCCATACCCCCACCCACAGATATGAATGTTGGCTAAGGGCTGGAGAATCCCTCAATAACAGGGACTGATGGCACTTATCCCTATAGCCTTGAGCCAAGATAGACTCTGTCTTCATCACTGTCCTAGAGCCAGCATACTTAAAGCAAAAACTTGCTAGGAGGATTAAAGGAGCTCCAGAAAGGAAGAAATCTCTTCAGTCAAGGTTTTCCCCTAAGGTCCAGGAGGCAAGTTCCTGGGGTTAAAGGCACATTATTGGAGAAAAGACCCCTGGATGTAGAGAATGGAAGAATCTTCCTTGGCGTCAACAGCAATGAAATTTACTAGCCGAAATCATCCTGAGTCTGGGAGCAGGAAGGAGCTTTACATATTTACATATCTATATATCTTCTAGTATCTTGTTCTCTTGGCTGAGTTGGTGCTTGTGTAGTAAAATAAGGAAAAGTTGGCAATAGTGGGCCAACAAAGTTTAGAGACTGAACCGCAAGAATCTGGGATCACGTACTGTGGGTTGGCCTCAGGAGGTGAATGAGTTTCCTGCAGTGTTTGGCAGAGGCAGGCCTGGGACTGCTGTGCAGCATTAGCTGATTCCCCAGAGAGAGCAACGCTAATTTCTCACTGGCACCCAGGGACACCAGCACCTGTAGGATAGGAGATGACAGAACAAGATGTGAGCTCGGAAATGGTAGTGTCTGGGGCAGGTGCAGAGGACTCTCATTTACACGGCAATTCTCACTCCAGAAGAGGGAGAAAAAGGAAATGGGCTCTTGGGGACTTCTGGAATAGACTGAACAACAGGAGAGAAATCTTGGAGACAGAAATCATAAGGTCTGCTTCCATTTTCTTTGATTATAGACTATGAAACCAAGGCGCCAAGGGACCCATACAATTGTCCCCAGAAAGAAGTAATAAATGCAGCAGTGACTGACAGTGAGCCAAAAGGTCTGATTCCCAGTCTTGGATCTAGACCAGAGGTACCAACCTCATTACCACCAAGACTCTCTTTGATTATTGGGATTGCCAATCGCCAAACATTCCTGCAAAATCTTCACCATCCTGTCAAATTTCTGTTCTGCATTAACTACCCAAAGCTAGCACAGTAAGATGTCATAATTTGGACTACCATAGGAAGGTGTGTGATTTCCCCTGGGCTCTTTATATACTGAAAACTGAGAAGAGACAGAATAAAGTAGTGGTTAAAAGCATGGACTCAGCTGGGCTCGGTGGCTCAGTCTGTAATCCCAGTGCTTTGAGAGGCTGAGGTGAGTGGATTGCCTGAGCCTCCGAGTTCAAGAACCGCCTGGGCAACTTGGCAAGACCTCATCTCTACAATAAATCAAGAATTAGCCGGGCGTGGTAGCTTGTGCCTGTAGTTCCAGCTACTTGGAAGGCTGAGGCAGAAGGATCGGTGGAGCCCAGCAGGTCGAGGCTGCAGTGGCCGAGAGCGGCCACTGCACTCCAGTCTGAGTGACAGAGTGAGACTCCAACTCAAAAAAAAAAAAAAAAGCATAGGCTCTAAGCTGGGCATTGTGGCTCACATCTGTACTTTGGGAGGCCGAGAAGAGAGGATTGCTTGAGTACAGGAGTTCTAGATCAACCTAGGCAATATAGCGAGACCTTGTATCTATAAAAAAGAAAAAAAATTAGCCAGGTGTGGTAGCAGGTGCCTGCAGTCCCAGTTACTTGGGAGGCTGAGGTGGAAAAATCGCCTGAGCTCAGAGGGTCAAAGCTGCAGTGAAGCCATGATTGTGCCACTGCAATCCAACCTGTGCATCAGGGTGAGACACTGACTCACAAAAGAAAGAAAAAAGAAAGAGTATGGGCTCTGGACTCAGACTCCTGAATTCAAAGGCTCATATCCTATACACTAGCTTTGTAACTTGGACAAACCATTACATTATTTATACCCCCTGTACTCACCTGCAAAACGAGGATATAATACCTTAAGGTATTATATGAGCTAATAAAGGTAAAATGCTTATCACTGGTACTTTTTTCCTGGCAAGTGCGAAAGAAGAGTGCTTTCATGGCCTCCCGAACGAAACCACTCTTCCCTCCAACACTTCCTAGTCTTCTCCCCTCATCGTTCTCCTGCCCGGGCTCTAGAAAACATCGCTGTGGTCCTTGAGAACGCAGGCATTTCTCAGCCCAATGGAGCCCTCTTCTAGCTCCCTTTCCTTCTCCGGGGAGAGACAGGAATTGGAAAACGCATCTCCAAGACACTGTCCCTGGGTTTCCTGCACCCAGGGAAAAACACAGCTTGGGTTTCTGGGTGTCCCAATTCCTTACAGACTATCTCAGAGAAATGTTGTAAACAATAGGGTTCCTCATCATCATGGTTCATAAACCTCTGGTGTGTACCTGATGGATGCAGGGTTCCTGTTGGAGGCTCCGGAGGGCAATGATGGCAGCCTCCTTGACATTTGGATGGGGGTCTCCACATGCCGTATCTAGGAGCCGCTGGGGTACTTGGCACTGTACCAGTTCCTCCCCAAGCCCTTCAGGTCCCAAGTTGCCCAGAGCTGATGCAGCATTGCGCCGGATACCAGGCTGAGGATCTCCAAGCAGCTGGGTCATACTGGGTACCACAGCTGCCAGGGCAGGTCCCAGGGGACCAGCCTGATAGGCTGCATTGCCCACAGCAAAGCTGGCACTGCGGCGCACAACAGGATCTTTGTCTCCAAGCCCTAGCAGCAGAAGGTTGAGCAGTCCGGATTGGCTCTGCAGTGCTCCACGTAGGGCCATGCTGTGCTGGAGCAAGTGTCCCAGTAGCCCGTAAGTGCGAGCCCGCACAGAATTCTCTGGATGGCCCAGGAGGCTGCGTAGAGGCCGATAGGATTCATCAGAGCCAGCTAGGAGGTCTTGGACAAAGGAGAAGTGGCTGGGAGACAGGGTCCGGGCTGTGTGGGCCAACAGGGAGAGAAGGTCAGAGGACAACAGTGGCTGGTCACTCAGAAGGGCAATTGAGAGGAATGAGATGACAGCTCTAGGAGAAGCAGCCACTGTGTTCACAAACTGGTTGAGAGAGGTAGAATCCGTGAGGGCCAGGCGTGTGAGGAGGCTGATGGGCAGTTCAACTTGTAGCAACTGAAGATGGTGGCAGCAGACCTGAGACAATAGGGGATGCAGGTAAAAAGAGTTCAGGGGGAGGGAAAGTATACGACAGTTAGGTAAAAAGGAGTTCAAAATCCAGGAGAGAAAAGCCAAGCTATGATGAGAAATGCCACAGAGAGGTGGAAGTCCTTCCCCACAGCACTCCATATGAGACACAGTGCAACTTAAGTGAGCAGGTTCTTTTCAAGTTCACCCCTTGCTCTGCAAGGGCTCAGTCTCTTGCTTTCAAAGATCCATTGCATAATGCAAAGAATTGCCAGAGATATGATTCCCAGCCAAGGAATTGAGTCTCCAGTGCCTAAATCAGGGCATTCTTCCCACTAAGCTCCAAAAGAACTAGATGAGGGGCTGAAGGAGAGAAGGAGGCGCCAACTCAGTTCCAACCACATGCCTCTCTTCAGGCCTTAGTACTGTTTCCACTCTAACTCTTAGGTCAAGCCAGATGTTCCACTCTTACGAGTTCTAGGAGAACCCTGGAACCCTTGGGAAGTGAATTAGAAGATACAAGGTTGGCTATCTTTTTTTCTCACCTTCATACCTAGATAGCTTCCCACATACCTGCAGCAGGTGGGCCGCGACTTCTGAGTCACTGAGGTTGGTCGTGATACCTATGAGAAGGTCAACATCTACATCCATGGCAAAGGGGAAGCAGAGGAGCTGGCAGACAGAGAGCACCATGACAGGGAGAAACTCAGACCCATGAGGCCTAAGGAAAGGAGTATAGAAAAACAGACTTGGTCTTCTCACTTACTCTTTATAATTCTTCCCTCTCTCTTCTCAAAGTACCTTTCCCAACTCCCCTTCTCCAATCTCAACAACTCCTGAGGTTTCCAGCCTAAACCTTATCTCATTTCTGACCTTATAGCATAATCTATCAGCAAATTCTCGCCTGTCTTTTCTTCCCTGCCTCCCCATTACTGACCCTCTATATCTTCCATTTTCCTTCCTCTAGCTCAAACTCACGCCTGGTCCAGTTGATGCAGGAAGCTGGGGCAAAGTAGATGCTTCAGGATGGACATAAGAATACTTCCACGCTGGGACAGGTAGCTCAGACATAACTGGGGCTCCTGGGTGAAGGTGGCCATGGCCAGGCTCAGCAGGGCTGCCATGCCTGGAAACACCAAGAATGGAGACCCAGTGGAACAGACAAGAGGCCCAGATGTCCTTGTTTCCCCACGGCTTCCAGGGCTATCACCTATTTCAGTCCCTTTCCATCTCAGAGCAGCTCTAGTGCAGACTCTGTCTCCTCTACCAAGGTGGAAACAAAAAAAAATGTCTGTGAGTTAACTCAGATCTAGATTGCCTCCTCTTGAAGAGGGACCAATATATTTCCACAAAAAATGTGACAGAAAGGTACCTTGAGGTGAGATAAGTGTCCAGTCTGGCTCTGGGCTTGGTGTACTAGATAGTGATTGCTCCTCTTCCTGTGCAGATACCTCCTCAGGTAGCCTCAGGGCCATGGAGAAGCGGTGCCACAAAATGGTCCACATTTCTGAGCTAGCCACATTCCTAATAAGGTCAGTCTTTCCCTGCTGGAGACAAAAGTGAAAGAGGGTCAGTGAGGGGCAGAAGTCAGGAATCCAAATGCCTTCATTCATTGCTGTCCCTGACCTACAAGAAAAGGAAGTTCCAGAAATAATTTCTTCTGTTTTCCCATCTAGTAGTTTCCTTTGTCTTATTTAACTTTCTTATCACTTATTATTCTTTAAGCTTCTGATCTCTCAACCCATGTGGATGCTTACAGAAAACCAGGGAATTCATTGTTCTCCCAACTGAACCCCAAGGGATGCAGCTGAATAGATTCTTTCAATGGGTTCGTATTGGAAACAGGTAGGGTAATTCTAAGGCTAACACAGGCACAGTAGTTGGAGAGGAGAGGCTGTAGGTTGTTTCTTCACTCCTACTGCTCAGTGGTTCCCCAAAACACCCAGTTTCTCTCTCCTTACTTTACATCCATCTCAAGATGCACCTGTACCTGGGTGAGAAGCTGCAGCAGAAGAATGAGGAGGCCATCATAAAATCCATAATTACCTGGTGGAATCAGCCGAACCTGTCAGAGAGAATCAAGAAGAATATAGATCCCTGAGAAGGAGAGAGTGGCCTCTAAACTAAGGCAGGTCAGTGATGGTGCCATGGAGGGAACAGATTTGAGAGTCAATCAGAAGTTAGAACATACAGGACTGGGGAACCATTTGGATGGGGGAATAATGGCGAGAGGGAGCAGTCACTGAAGACCCCCAAAAGTTCTGACTTAGGCTCCTATGTGAATGTTAGTGCTATCACTAATTATATGACCTCTCTGAAGGTTAACTTCATCTAGAAAACGCAAATAAGTATTATAAGATTTGGTGTGTCTATCTTTCAAGTGTGTTGTGGGTTAACATATGTGAAGGTGCTTTACAAAGAACTCTACACTCATAAGGGATGACAATAACTTGATATGAAGTCCATTCTCCTTTTTAAAAAATAGGGGAAATATGAGTTCCAAAGGGTCTAAAAAGGAAAGAGAGAAAATGCCTAGAAGAGAAGAAAATAGAAAGAAGACTACGTAATGGGCTTAGTTCCTGAAGAATTCACAGGATGTCAGCTATCTTTTCCATTTCAGTTAAGAACAGTAGGAAAAGCAGAATGGCAACTGCAGTCAGTAGTGAGGAAACCATGCATTAGGAAGAACTTTGACAAGAACATGAGTTTCTGGAGAAGGGGATAGCAAAATCTCACTCCTCAGAAAACTCATGTCGGTCTCCCTTTCTCCTTTGTTTCCTCCCTCCCTCTCTAGAAGCCCTGCATAGTAAGAAGAAATCTGCTGGGCACAGCGATTCATGCCTATAATCCCAGAACTTTGAGAGGCCGAGGTGAGAGGATTGCCTGAGTCCAGACTAGCCTGGGAAACTTGGCAAGACCTCATCTCTAAATTAGAAAATTAGCCAGGCGTGGTGGCTTGCACCTGGAGTTTCCAGCTACTTAGAAGGCTGAGGCAGAAGGATCGCCTGAACCCAGCAGGTTGAAGCTGCGGTGGCTGTGAGTGTGCCACTGCACTCCAGCCTGGGCAACAGAGTGAGACTCCAACTCAAAAATAAAAAAAAATAAAAATAAAAATTCTGTTTCACCAAAAGAAGAAATTTGAAGTCCTGACCAACCTGGGCTAGAGGGGCTTATTATCTGGGTGCAGAAAGCTCAAAAAGGACCCCTTGATTCCTTTTCCGTTACTCAATTTACTCTAGGCATGCTATCATTCAGTCTTTTCCCCCTGATGCAGCTCTAGTGTCTGACTCAGAGAAAATACCTTCCCTGGGAGGCCTCACCTCTGCAGGGGCAGACAAGGCATGTGTGGCTGCAGCCATCCATTCCATGGACTGGAGGTCAAAGGTCACTCCTTGCTGACTAAGCTGAGCCAATAGACAGGCTGCTGCACTCTGTGGGGAGAGTACAGAAAGAAAAAGAATGTCTGAATCTGAATGGTATTCAAGACAGGCAGAAGAGAATTTATGTCTCTGTCCTGGGTCAAAAGAATGCCTCCAGAAACAGCTGCAAATGGCAAAGTGACTCCCCGACTCCCAGAAGGCTAAAATGATAGAGAGAAAAGGGTAGGAGGATAAAGGTTGAAAACTCACCACAAGAGAGACGATGTGTGAATGGGTAAAGAGAGCAGCAACCTCATTGCCTAGTTTCTCCATTCTGGAATAAAGAGATACAACAAGGAATGCAGCAGTATTAAAGGAGGCTGGTGCGCTTCACCTAGGATGCATGTCTACATCCAAGGCACAAAACTGATGGAAATCTAGGTCTGTTCTTTATAGAGAAAGCTTTACTGTCTCTGTCCCAAACCCTCCTAAAGATCGTCTTTAGGGTGCCATTCCTCATAGTCTTTGTCAAAGTTTGCTATGTGGGTAGAAGACTTCAGTAGAGAGACCTACTTTATGACTCACCCACAAGGCAGATCCTGGAGCCGAAAAACAAGAAGGGAGAAGAGGTAGAGTGTCACTTCAGTACATTCTTCCCAATCCACTACTTTTACCTACAAAAGAAACCTAAGATATGAGAACTTCTGGTTAAGATGGTGGGGCCACCATGAAATACCCACCTGTGTTGCTGGCCTACCTTGCCCTGGACCAACATCAACAGTGACTCCAAAGCCAGAGGTTCTTGCCCTAGAAGATGGCACAGGCGCTCATTCACATGGCAGCAGGAGTAGAGAACCTGGGAGAGGGGGAAGGAGTCTGTCAATGAGGCAGAGAAGCCCCTAAGCTCCAAGATTGGAAGATTCAGCTGAAAATCAGGCTAGCCTCTCAACAGATCTGGTATCCACACTTAGGGCAATAAGAGAACTTCTGCCTCTTGACATGAGACAGTCAGATATAGATACTTCTCAGTGCTGCTGAAGATTGGCTAACAGTGGGGTCATCACAGCTGAACATATTTAAAAGCAGAAAAAAAGACGTCCAAGAGGGTCTCTCAATCAGTCTCTCTCTTTTCTCTCTCACTCAATTCCTGTGTCTGTCGCTTGCCCTGTCCTGGGAGTTAAAAAAAAAAAAATCAAATCTGAGGCCAGGCTCAGTGGCTCAGCCTGTAATCCTGTGCTTTGGGAGGCCGAGGTGAGTGAATTGCCTGAGCCCGTGGGTTCGAGACCCACCTGGGCAACTTGGCAAGACCTCATCTCTACAATAAATCAAAAAAACTAGCCGGGCGTGGTAGCGCGCACCTGTAGTTCCAGCTACTTGGAAGGCTAAGGCGGAAGGATTGCCGGAGCCCAGTAGGTCGAGGCTGCGGTGGCTGGGAGCGTGCCACTGCACTCCAGTCTGGACGACAGAGTGAGACTCCAACTCAAAAAAAAAAATCTGAGATGCTAGGAGTTATGAGAAGGAAGTACCTTGAGAAGGTGCAGGCATAGGATGGGATGCTGTAGGCCAGAGATGAGGAATGGTCTCAGCTGGTTGCTGTCTTCAGTCAGCAGATTTGCCAAATGCCAAGAGACCTATGGAGACATACCTAAAGAGTTGATCCTATCCCCATGATTACAATTTTCTTTCTCACATATATCCAAATGATCAGGACTCTAAATCCTTTGCTAGTCACTCTTCCCAGGTTCACTAGAAACTTCAGATTCCATTCTATTCCCAGTCTTCATGGGCAGTGGAAAACCAAAAGTCATTATCTAGTTTGGCCCTAGTGTAGGCAGGTACAGAGAAAAGTGTTACTGGTCAACAGAGAACAGGGAAGATGAATCCTGAAGCCTTGAAGAAGCATCACTTGGTAGCTTCAGATCAGTTGCCCACCACCCGGGCAGTTTATCACTAGCTCTCTACTCACCAGCTGGTCATAGGCTCTAAGATTCTGACTACATCATGCTCTACAAGTGGCCCAAACCTAGGGTGGGAGCATCTGTTTCCGGAAGTACTAAGTAAGGAGAGGTATAAAGGCTTGTTTTCCTGCCTTTCTGAGAAATAGAGGCCAGCCTCCCTAACACCTCTGGCAGAAAGGCTAAGAGGAACAAGCAATTGCAGCTTAGACCTGCTCCTTGGCTTCCCAGCAGCCAGGCAGTCCCACAGGAGCAGTGCATATGGCGGCCAGAGCAGAGGAAATGGCTTCAGGAAGATCTTCATTCTGCTCTCGCAGGGGCTGGCTCACTTGTGGGGCTCCTATGAAGAAAGGCAAAGAACACAAGATGTGGTCTAGTTGTTTCTCTCAGATCCCCATTGATTCTTTCAGATCAGTTATCTATTGGACAACCACTAAATGCCAAGAACTACCCTAGGTAATAACAATAGAGTAGAACATGACCTATGCAACAAATAAGAGAACTTCCCTGTCCTGCTGTGATTACCTGGGGGGGTGTGGAAAGGGAGCTGTGGAACTGTCAAGCCATGAAGAAGCCCGTCCAACACAACACACCGTGTAGTCAGCAGGCTGGAGTAAAAGGCTTTGGAGATGGCCTGGCTGTTCCCATCCATGGCTTCACACAGGACGGTAAAGCACTAAAGGGGACAATTGCAGAGGTAGCATCAGGGCATCAGAAAACTGAACAGGCTTAGTCTAAAACCTAAAAATATCCTGAAAACCCAAGGAAAGAGGTTCAGGGGAATAGCTGTCTAATTCCAAGCATTCCTCACACAAAAAAAATGCATTATAACTACATTCATTCATGCTTCAAGGGCAAGAATTTTAGGTGTCAATCCTTTCATTCCATGATCTGCTGCTTCCTGGATGACATTTCTCAAAGTGTTGTCTGTGGACTATGAATATAAGAATTCATAGGGATTCCTGGGTCCCTTCCAATCCAGTCCTACTGATTCAGAATTTCAGAAGGTGTGGTAATTATTCCGAACTCCCCATAAGAAGTACTGGCCAATAACATGAGTCAATGCTGGTCAAAATTTAGATTAGACCGGGCTCGGTGGCTCAGCCTGTAATCCCGTACCTTTGGGAGGCTGAGGTGAGTGGATTGCCTGAGCCCGTGGGTTCGAGACCCGCCTGGGCAGCGAGACCTCATCTCTACAATAAATCAAAATATCAGCCGGGCGTGGTTGCGCATGCCTGTAATTCCGGCTACTTGGAAGGCTGAGGCGGAAGGTTCACCGGAGCCCAGCAGGCGAGGCTGCGGTGGCTGGGAGCGGCCACTGCACTCCAGTCTGGGCGACCGAGTGAGACTCCAACTCAAAAAAAAAAAAATTTAGATTAGATATTAAAAGCTTCCTTGGCTGGGCATAGCCTGTAATCCCAGCACTCTGGGAGGCCGAGGCGAGTGGATTGCCTGAGCCCGTGGGTTCGAGACCAGCCCGGGCAACTTGACGAGACCTCGTTGCTACAATAAAATCAAAAATTAGCCGGGAATGGTAGCACACGTCTGTAGTTCCAACTACTCAGAAGGCTGAGGCAGAAGGATCACCTGAGCCCAGAAAGTTGACGCTGGGGAGGCCGTGAGTGTATGTGCCACTGCCCTCCAGCCTGGGCGATGGAGTGAGACTCCGACTCAAAAAAAAAAAGTTTCTTTACTTAAAGGGGTAAGAGATATTAAAATAGGATCTCAGACTGCTAGTTGGAGGCAGGAATGTAATCCAGATCTATGTTCCCAATTACCAGTTTGAACAATGATCAGGTAATTGTTTACTGCCTTGCACATATATGTTTCTCTTTAATTATCTCCTCTGAGACCAGTCAGAACTCAGCTATTTTCTCATTTAATCCTCCATTCTCTTGTCCCTCATCTCCTGAGTTTAAGGAAAGGGACTGCATAGTTTACTAGTCCTTAGGACAAACAAAGTTGAGAAATACTAGATGATGAGCAAGTTTCTTCAAGAAGAAATACTTCTGTTTGTGGTCCCCTAAAATAGGCCAAACTGCTTAAGCCTCTGGGCCTTCACATACACTGTTCTCTCTGTCTGACATGTACTCTATACTCTTCTGCCTCATCTACCTGGCAAAATACTATGTATTCTTCAAATCCTAGCAGAGATTACTTCATTCTTCAAGATTTCTTCTATCACTCTCCAAACAGTATTAAGTATATCTTCTTCAATGTTGCTCCTATACTTTACGCAAAGTTCTAAAGTACTTTTCGCTGTACCTCTCCTCTGTTAAACGATCCCTAGTCCCTTGAAGGCAGAAACTTTCTCCTATATGGCATATGGCACATAGCAGGAATTCAACAAATATTTCTTATATTAACTTGATCTGACCCTATATAGTTATAAGAAAGGGGATGGGAGAGACAAAGGGGAAGATAGGAGAGACAGAAATCTGGAAGTGGGAGCAGATTACCATAAGGCTGTCCCTCTGCAAAGTCTGATCAGAGCCATCTGGTTGGACCAGTAGTTTCCCTAATAGGTCCAGAAAGAGGTTGGCGGCCTCCTGAAACACCTGTAGACTAAGAAAAAATGAGCCCATGATTTCTTCTCTTCTTTCTACTAAAAGCCTGGATGTGGTTAATACGGTAGTTTTGGGTAGGTAGGAAAATCTCCAAAAGGGACACATCAGAATGTTCCTCCTTTTCTTCCCCACTAAACATATACATGCATATTCATTGTCCCAAATACACATCTTCCAAGTTGCTTTGCCATTTTCTCTAGGTTATTCACATTTTAACCCTTCCATTCAGGACCATGGCGACTGCTGACTCCTAGAACCTGAAAGTCTTGGGGCAAAGTTGGAGGTGTCTTAGGGTCCATAAGAAGACTCTGATGGGGTAGGGCATCAGTTAATTCCTAAACCTGTAATAAATCACTGCTTCTTCTTACTTGGCCTCTTCCTAATGGGTAGGGAAAGGAGTGGAATTTGAAGCCAAACCAGCCAACAGTGCAAAAGCGCCTCTTATCCCACCTGTCACCTGTCTGGTTCCTCTCCAGATTAAAGGTGCAGGCAAAGTAGGCCCGAATCACAGCTACCAGGTCCCGTAAGAAGGTCCCATACCAAGATTTCTGCCAAGTAAGAGGAGAGAAAGAGTAAAGGAAACATGGGGATGTAAACAAAGAATAGAAAAAGCAATAAAAAGGTGGGCACAGTGGTTCACACCTGTAATCCCAGCACCTTGGGAGGCCGAGGGGAGAGGATTGCCTGAGCTCAGGGGTTCAAGACCAGCCTAGACAACTTGGTGAGACCTCGTCTCTACAATAAATAAAAAATTAGCTGAGTGTGGTGGTGCACGCTTGTGGTTCCAGCTACTTGGAAGGCTGAGGTGGAAGAATTGCCTGAGCCCAGCAGGTCGAGGCTGCAGTGGCCATGAGTGTGCCACTGCACTCCAGCCTGGGTGACAGAGTAAGACTCTGATTCAAAAAAAAAGAAAAAAGCCGGGTGCGGTGGCTCAAGTCTGTAATCCCAGCATTTTGGGAGGCCAAGATGAGAGGCTTGCCTGAACCCAAGTGTTCGAGACCAGCCTGGGCAACTTGGCAAGACTTCATCTCTACCATAAATCAAAGAATTAGCTGGGCGTGGTAGCGCATGCCTGTAGTTCCAGCTACTTGGAAGGCTGAGGCAGAAGATCACCTAAGCACAGCAGGTTGACGCTGGGGCAGCCGTGCCATGAGCGTGCCACTGCACTCCAGCCTGGGTGATGGAGTGAGACTCCAACTCAAAAAAAAAAAGAAAACTCATATGGCAATTTGATCCTGTAAATTTGTCAGTTGAATCTGAAAACAAAAACCCAAACCTTATATCCACAACCCATTTGTGAATAAGTCAGTTAAATCAACTTTAAAAAAAAGTAATAAAAAAGATGTACACAGATCCAGTGAAGTTAACCAAACAGAAAGAGATGAGGGAACAGAAATATGGGGAGAGAAAGAAGAGCAGGAGGTAACAAAGTATCAGTCAATGGGCTATTAATAGCCTGGAAATGTGTCTTGTTTGGCCTGAATAGTATTTTTGGAGTGTAGGAGGTTCTATTTTTCAATAAACTTCTTTTCTAAATTCCTTAAAATCACCCAAGAGTAATACTCATCAGCAAAATGCAGATTTCCAGCTGCCTTACCCTAGGCCCCATTAAACTGTTATTCTGCTCCTGGAAGGGTTCCCCATCCTCTCAGCCCAGCTGCAGCAGAACACAGCATGGGGAAGTAGAGTTTTGGCTCCAAATACACTGAGTCACAATCCTAGCTCTTCCATTTATTGTCTTTGTGACCGTTTACAAATTAGTAACTGTGTAGGAGTTAATCTCCCAACTTTAGTACCCTGCTCTGTAAAATCAGGTCAATAAAGCCTAGGATCTAACATTTCAAAGCACAGTACTATAAATATTGGGAAATTACACATAAAAATCTGGATTTCTACCTTCCCCTAGAAAACGGAGACTTGGCAACACTGGGTCCATATTTTCACATGGCAACAACGAGCTAGAGCTGAGGAGAGGATGCCCCATTTTGAGTGAGCATGTGATCTCCAGGTTATCATATTCTCCACACTCATACAGTCACACAGATAGCCCATTTCATTATGTGCCTGGCCCCAAAGGGCACTAGAGTTTGCATCAGTTTGCAACTGATGATCTTCTAACTAGAAAAAGGAAGAGAGAAAATAAAAGGCAGTCAGGCCCAATAGAGGTGGCAATCTGAAGGAAAGAAGTCCAAAGAAAAGAACCTTCTGTCAGTCTTCAGAGGCTCCTGGCCTGACACTTACCTGCTGGATACTGTTGTTTTCCTGACTGTGCCTGAGTAGATTGAGCAGTAGCCCAGGCAGCCCTGCCTCCTGGCAGAAGGAATACAAGGGAGCAGAGTCACTACAGCTGGACAGAAGACTGCTCAGGACCCGAAGTGCAGGGAGGATGTTGGAAGCACCCTCCAGGATGCCTTTCAGGATCTGGGAGACATGAGGGGAAGAGGTAGAAATTGATATTATTATTTTTTTCTTTTTGAGTTGGAGTCTCACTCCGTCACCCAGCCACCGCAGCCTCGACCTGTGGGGCTCCAGCGATCCTTCCGCCTCAGCCTTCCAAGTAGCTGGAACTACAAGCGCGAGCTACCACAGCTGGCTAATTTTTGATTTATTGTAGAGATGAGGTCTCGCCAAGTTGCCCAGGTGGGTCTTGAACCCGCGGGCTCTGGCAATCCACTCACCTCAGCCTCCCAAAGCACGGGATTACAGGCTGAGCCACCAAGCCCGGCTGAAATTGATATTATAAGAGGTAAAAGGAGAGCCACACATATCAAGTATTTCCAGGGAGCTGGCAAAGCAGACCAAATGTTTGCATTCCATTCTTTGTGAGTCTAAAGCCCAGAGAAGGAGAGCAAACAGGGGAACTATACCAGAGAAGAGGACTTTAGATGGTCAGAATCTCCCTGACACAGAACACCAGTGACAAAGGGGAAGGGGACCTCCCCTCAGGATTTCTCTGACTCAATGCCTTTTCCATCTTTCCATCTGCTCCCTCTCTTCTATAGTGTTTCACCTTAAAAGCAACACACACACACACACACACACTCTCTCTCTCTCTCTCTCTCTCTCTCTCTTTCTCCCTCTCTCACTTCTAAATATTAAAAACAATGGACACAAAACAATGTTATTCAACTACAGAGAGATAAAACAACATTATTCAACTATGGCCCACAGGCCAAATCCAGCCTAACATTTATTTGTATACAGCCTGAAAAGCTAAGGACAGTATTGTGTTTTTAAATGTTTATTCTTCAGAATAAGAACATTTATACCAGCTGGGCTCAGTGGCTCAGCCTGTAATCCCACACTTTGGGAGGCTGAGGTGGAGTGGATTGCCTGAGCCCACGGGTTCGAGATCCACCTGGGCAGGCGAGACCTCATCTCTACAATAAATCAAAAAAATTAGCCGGGCGTGGTAGTGTGCGCCTGTAGTTGCAGCTACTTGGAAGGCTAAGGCGGAAGGATCACCAGAGCCCAGCAAGTCGAGGCTGCGATAGCCAGAAGCAGCCACTGCACTCCAGTCTGGGTGACAGTGAGACTCCAACTCAAAAAAAAAAAAAAAAAAAAAGAACATTTATACCAAGTATTTATAATATGCCACTCACTGTCCTAAATCTTGGCTTTTATTTGCTCATTAATCTATAACACAATGCTGTGAAGTAAATAAGATTACCCATTTTATAAATGAGGAAACTGAAGTTTCTAGATAGGTTAAGTTAGTAAGCAAAGAACAAAAAGATAGTAACATATTAAGCTAAAATTCCAACCCAGGAAGTCTTATCCCAAAGGCAGAGCTTTTAACCTACTTCTCCATATCAAAAATTATCCAGGCAGCCAGGTGCAGTGGCTCACACCTGCAATTCCAGCACTTTGGGAGGTGGAGGAGAGAGGATTGTCTGAGCCTGGGGTTCAAGACCAGTCTGGACAACTTGGCAAGACCTCATCTCTATAATAAATCAAAAAACTATCTGGGTGTGGTGGTACACGCCTGTAGTTCCAGCTACTGGAAGGTTGAGGTGGAAGAATCACCTGAGCCTAGCTGGTCGAGGCTGCGGTGGCCATGAGCATGCCACTGCACTTCAGCCTGGGCGACAGAGTGAGACCCCGACTCAAAAAAAAAAAAAAGGCTATCCAACACTAAGAGGACAATGTATTACTGCCAAAAGACAAGTGCAAGATGCCAAGGTCATTCAATGAGGAAACAACATTTTTTTCAACAAATGGTGCTAGGACAATTGTACATCATCTATATGCAAAGAGATGAACTGAGATCCTTACCACATAGTATATACAAAAATTAACTCATAATGGGTCAGAAACCTAAATGTAAGAACTAAAACTATAAAACTTTCAGAAGAAAAATGTAAGAGAAAATCTCCAAGATCTTGAGTTTGGAAAAGATTTCTTATATAAAATACCAAAAACATAAAGAAAAAAACGGTAACTGAATTTCATTAAAATTCAAAATCTTTGTGTTTCAAAAGACACTCTTATGAGATGAGAGCTAAAAGACAAACCACAGATTGGGAGAAAACATTTGCAAATCACCTATTTAATAAAGGTCTTATATTGAGAATATACAAAGAAATCTTACAACTCAGAAGACAAACCACCTAATTAAAAAAATGAATTAAAGATATTTCACCAAACAATATATACAAGTGACTAATAAGCCATGAAAAGATGTTCAACAGTCATTAAATCAAATTAAATTAAAATGACAATGAGATACTCTTTCATACTTACTAGAATGGTTACATTCAAATGATAGATGTTGACAAGGATGTGGAGAAACAAGAACCCTCATAAGTTGCTGTTGGGAACGTAAAATGGTACAGCCACTCTGAAAAATACTTCAGCAGTTTCTTAAGATTTTATTGTATTTTATTTTTTTTAGAGACAGGGTCTCACTCTGCTGCTCAGGCTGGACTGCAGTGGCACCATCATAGCTCAATGTAGCCTCAAACTCCTAGGCTCAAGTGATTCTCCTACCTCAGCCTCCTGAGTAGCTGGGACTACAAGTGTGAGCCACCACACCTGGCTAATTTTTAAATTTTTTTGTAAAGACGGAGTCTTGGTGTGTTTGTTGCCCAGGCTGGTCTTGAACTCCTTGCCGCAAGTGATCCTCTTGCCTCGCCCTCCCAAAGTGCTAAGACTACAGGCGTAAGTCACTGCATCCAGTCTCTTAAATATTAAATATAAATTTACCATATGACCCAGCAATTCCACTACTAGAAAACTACCCAAGAGAAAAGAAAACATATGTCTATACATAGACTTGCTTGTGAATGTTTATAGTAGCATTATGCATAAAAGCCAAAAAGTGGAAACAACCCAATGTCCACCAACTGATAAACAAAATGTGATATATCCTTATAATGAAATACTAATAAGCAATATAAAGGAATGAAATATTGATACATGTTACGTCATAAATAAGCCTCAAAAACATCATGCTAAGTGAAAGATGCCAGTCACAATGACTGTATATTGTACAATATTCCAATTATATGGAATGTCCACAAAAGGCAAATCTCTGAAACACAAAGTAGATTAGTTAGTTGCCTAGGACTGGGAATGAAGATTAACTGTAAGTAAGTAAGAAGGATCTTATTGGGGTGATTAATATGTTCTAAAACTGAACTATAGTGATAGTTTCACAACTTGGCAAATTTACTAAAAATCACTGATTATACATCTAAAAAGAGTAGGTTTCACGGATAAATTATACATTAATAAAATGATACAAACACTATAGTTTGGTAAGTTTCCAGGAAGGAACAACACTGTGTTTCAGAGAAGCAAGTAAGGATATGTAGGAGAAAACACTAACTTTGAATGCTTATTAAGCAAAATGTTATCCCTCCAAAAAAGAATCTTCTTCTCATTAGTATACCTGTAGTACAAAATATTGCATGTTCAATTGTTAAACTTATATTTTTAATTGTATCAATAATATTTTTGTTTAAATGTATTTTCCCTTAGTATTTAAGCACTTACATAGTATCTACCATTTTTGCCTCTTGGCACACAATGCCTAAAATATTTACCTTCTGAAAAAGCTTATTGGTTCCTGTTCTACATAAATATTCTTCCCTTCAGAAAGAGAAACCTAAGGCCTGCTTTCTCTGTGCTACTAAAGTAGGTTAGGAAACCTCCTCAAACTAAGCAGACTGAAAGAATAAGAAAAGAACACTTTCCCTTTCTCCTTAAGGCAAGTTATTTTAATGCTTCACCTGTGAAAAAAGTCTCAAATCCCATCCACAGCGTGCTTCTGCCCATTACCTGCTCTCCAGTCTCATGCAGCTGATTCTGGATACGCTGGCAGAAGCCAGGATTGCACAGCAGGGTGAGAGGGGCCTTCAGTTGAATGGGTACAGGGGCAGCAATCTCTAGCAAGTGTTGCCACTCTTCGTCGCTGTCTGGCTCCTGAGGCAGAGAGGAGTGAAAGGGTCAGAAGGAGCATGTAAGTCCAAGGATACTAGCTCCCAATCTGGGACTGGAAGCCCAAGGAATCATGAAGTAACTGCAAGAAGTTTAGCACAGATGTATTTCTTCAGTCACTAGTTTAAAAGGCTACTGCTGGCATGCCAGGAGTGGTGGCTCACGCCTGTAATCTCAACACTGGGAGGTGAGGCAGGAGGACTGCTTGAGCCTAGGAGTTTGAGACCAGCCTAGGGAACACAGGGAGACCCTGACTCTACAAAAATAAAAAAGATTAGCCAAGCATGGTGGAACACACCAGTAGGTCCAGCTACTCGGGAGGCTGAGAAGGGAGGATTGCTTGCGCCCAGGAGTTCAAGGCTGCGATGAGCTGTAATTACGCCACTGCACTCCAGTCTAGGTGACAGAGTGAGACCCCAAACTCAAAAAAACAAAAAAAACCTACAGCTGGTAGTATGTGAGGGGTCTTGAAAAGTCTCTTAGGGAACACTTACATGCATGCACAAAGTGATACTCTGAAAGATGTCTACTATAGCATGGCTTATAATAAAAAGGAAATATCATGAAGTCAGTCACTAAGGTAATAATAAACCATAGGGCATCTTTGTTAGGAAATACTATGAGGTCATTAAAAAGATCATTTATATAGTAATCCTACCAAAAATGTATACCTTAATCTAATCATGAGGAAATTATCAATTGAAGAACCACCTATAAAATAACTGATGCATGCACCTCTCAAAATTGCCAGTCATAAATAGGAACCAGTCTAGATTAAAAGAGACCAGCAAGTTATAAAACTAAATGCAATGTGTAATACTGGATTGGATTGTAGAGCAGAAAAAAAAATTTTAATAGGCCGGTGCAGTGGCTTACACCTATAATCCCAGCATTTTGGAAGACCAAGGTGAGAGGATTGCCTGAGCCCACAGGTTGGAGACCAGCCTAGGCAATTTGGTGAGACCTCATCTCTACAATAAATTAAAAGATTAGCTGGGCATGGTGGCATGTGCCCGTGGTTCCAGCTACTTGGAGGGCTGAGGCAGAATGATTGCCTGAGCCCAGAAGGTTGAGGCTGTGGTGGCCATGAGTGTGCCACTGCACTCCAGCCTGGGCGACAGAGTGAGACTCCGACTCAACAACAACAACAAAAAATTTTAATAAAGTACATTACTGGCCAGATGCGGTGGCTCACACCTATAATCCCAGTACTTTGGGAAGCAGAGGCAAGAGGACTCCCTGAGCTCAGGGGTTCAAGACCAGCCTGAGCAATACAGTGAGACCTCATCTCCACAATGAATCAGAAAATTACCCAGGCGTGGTGGCACATGCCTGTGATTCCAGCTGCTTGGAAGGCTTTGGCAGAAGGATCACCTGAGCCCAGAGGGTCGAGGCTGCTGTGGCCATGAGTATGCCACTGCACTCCAGTCTGGGTGATGGAGTGAGATTCCACCTCAGAAAAACCAATAAATAAAGTACATTACTGAAGCAATTGCAAAATGTGAATATGAATTGTAGATTAGTTTATTATCTATTTGTTATTATTATAACTGTATTATATCGGTAAAGATCAGCATGTTCAGGGTGGTATGACCATACACATAACTGTACTGTACCAATGTTAAGTTCCTGACTTTAATAATTGTACTGTGGTAGTACAAGTGAAGAACCTGGTTCTTAAGAAATATGCACTGAAGTATTTAGGGGCAAAGGGGCATGTCTACAACTTATCCTAAAATTATTCAGAAAGATGATATGTTCATATATACACACAAAGAGAGAATTATAAAGCAAATATGACCAAATTTTAACAAATGAGAAATCTGAATAAAAGTGTTGCTATAGCCAGGCTCAGTGGCTCAGCCTATAATCCCAGCACGTTGGGAGACCGAGGCAAGTGGATTGCCTAAGCCCGCGGGTTCGAGACCCGCCCAGGCAACTTGGCAGACCTTGCCTCTACAATAAACAAAAAAATTAAGCCGGGCTCGGTGGCTCAGCCTGTAATCACGCGCTTTGGGAGGCTGAGGTGAGTGGATTGCCTGAGCCCGTGGGTTCGAGACCCGCCCGGGCAACTTGGTGAGACTTCATCTCTACAATAAATCAAAAATTAGCCAGGCGTGGTAGCGCGCGCCTGTAGCTCCAGTTACTTGGAAGGCTGAGGTGGAAGAATCCCTGGAGCCCAGCAGGTCGAGGCTGCAGTGGCTGGGAGCGGCCACTGCACTCTAGTCTGGGTGACAGAGTGAGACTCGAACTCAAAAAAAAATAAAAATAAAAATAAAAAAATTAGCTGGGCATGATAGCGCGCACCTGTAGTTCCAGCTACTTGGAAGGGTGAGGCGGAAGGATAGCCAGAGCCCAGCAGGTCGAGGCTGAGGCTGTGGTGGCCAGGAGTGTGCCACTGCACTCCAGTCTGGGCGACGGAGAGAGACTCCAACTCAAAAAAAAAAGTGTTGCTATAGTGTAAAGTTTTTGTCCTCTCCAAAATTCGTGTTGGAAATTTAATCCCCACTGTAAGTGCTGGGAGGTAGGGCCTAATGGGAGGTGTTTGAGTAATGAGGGTTCTGCCCTCATGAATGAACTGATGTTATAAAAAGGGTTTCTGGGAGTGAGTTCACTCTCTTCTGCAATGTGAGGACATAGCAATTCCTCTCTTCCCAATGACTCACATATTCAAGGTGCCATCTTGGAGACTAAGCCCTAACCTGCCAGTACCTTTAGACTTCCAAGCCTCCAGAACTGTAAGAAATACATTTCTGCCGGGCTCGGTGGCTCAGTCTGTAATCCCGCGCCTTTGGGAGGCTGAGGTGAGTGGATTGCCTGAGCCCGCGGGTTCGCAACCCACCTGGGCAGCGAGACCTCATCTCTACAATAAATCAAAAAATCAGTCGGGCGTGGTAGCGCATGCCTGTAATTCCAGCTACTTGGAAGGCTGAGGCGGAAGGATCACCAGAGCCCAACAGGTCGAGGCTGCGGTGGCCGGGAGCGGCCACTGCACTCCAGTCTGGGCGACAGAGTGAGACTCCAACTCAAAAAAAAGAAAAAAGAAATTACTTAAAATAAAAAGTAAAATCCCTTAAAAAACCACAAAATATTTAGTTAAAGCTACATGCTGCAGTGTAGAAAATCCCCAAAACAGATTATATAGTAAAAGAGGCATAAGGCAAAACATAGTATGAGCTCAGTAATGTAAAAACAACCCAACTTTATATTTCAATGTTTGCAAACACACAAATGTGAAAGTACAGAAAGTCTGGAAGAAAACAGACTAATAAGAATGGTCACCTTGGGGACTGAGCTAAGTTTTAAGGACTTTCATTTTTACCTATGTGTTCCAATTTTATTTATTTATTTACGTTTTTATGTATGTATGTACGTATTTATGTTTGAGTCAGAGTCTCACTCTGTTGCCCAGGCTGGAATGCAGTGGCATGCTCACAGCCACGGCAGCCTTGACCTGCTGCTGGGCTTATGCAAGCCTTCTGCCTCAGCCTTCCAAGTAGCTAGAACCACAGGTATAAGCCACCATGCCTGGCTAATTTTCAATTTTTTTTTTTTTTTAGCTGGGTTTTTTTTTTTTTCCAGTTTTTCTATTACCCAGGCTGGAGTGCAATAGCACCATCATGGCTCATAGCAGCCTCAAATTCCTGGGCTCAAGGAATCCTCCCACCCCAACTCAACCTTTCGAGTAGCTGGGACTACAGGCATGTACCACCACACCCAGTTAATTTTTTAATTTTTTTTTTTGTAGAGACAGGGTCTCCCTTTGTTGCCTATCCTGGTCTCAAATGCCTGGGCTCAAGTAATCCTCGCCTTAGCCTCCCAAAATGCTGGGATTATAGGTATAAGCCACTATACTCAGCCCTCAATTTTTAATAATTACATTTTCAGATACTGTTCAATTTAAGTCTATAATGAATAATATATATATATATGCACACACATATATATGTATATATATATATAAAGTAGAGTCAAAGTCTCACTCTGTTGCCCAGGCTGGAGTACAGTGGCATACTCACAGTCATTGCAGTCTCGATCTGCCAGACTCCGGTGATGCTTCTGCCTCAGCCTTCCATGTAGCTGGAAATACAAGCACGCACCGCCACACCTGACTAATTTTTCTTGATTTATTGTAGATACGAGGTCTCACCAAGTTGCCCAGGCTGGTCTTGAACCCCTGGGCTCAGGCAATCTTCTCATCTCAGCCTCCCAAAGTGCTGGGATTACAAACGTGAGCCACTGCATCCAGGCTGGTGACTTTTTTTTTTTTTTTTAACACAAAGGGAGTTTATACTTAGAGAACTGTTCTAGAAAAACATCTGCCTAGACTCAATATCATGGCAGGAACAAGCTAAGAAGAACCCTTACGGCTTACCTCATTTTCTCGGTCTACTGCATCAATGCTAGGCTGGTCCAGCACCTCTGGCCTCAGCTCTGGTAATGCTTGTTTACAATGGGTGATCTGGTTTTCCCTGTCAGAGGAAGCCAGGGAATAGGATGAGTTCCAGACCTGTGAGTCTTAGAGTAAACTAACTTGTCCCTCCCTCTAGGTACAGGATAGGAATGAGAAACAAGCCATATAGGATGGAACAGAGGAGACTTCCTTCTGGGATACAGGATATGACCAATGTAGGGTATGTTGACCACTGCACAAATATCCTTGACTGCCCTCACACTTTAGATCTTATTCTCAAATCTACGAGTTGCAGTTTTTACCTATAGTTCTCAATTCAAACAATCTTTGCTTTTGGATGGAGACAATCCTTTCCCTCTCAGCAGAAGTACAATTGAGGCATAAAGAAAAGAAACTCTCCAAGTTTCCTGATGAATCAGGAAAGCATCTGTAATTAAAATCTAGAAACCAGCCAAGCACGGTGGCTCACGCCTATAACCCCAGCACTTTGGGAGGCAGAGGCGAGAAGATTGCCTGACTCAGGGGTTTGAGACCAGCCTGAGCAACATGGTGAGACCTCGTCTCTACAATAAATTAAAAAATTAGCCAGGCGTGGTGGCGCGTGCCTGTGGTTCCAGCTACTTGGAAAGCTAAGGAAGAAGGATTGCCTGAGCCCAGCAGGTTGAGACTGTAGTGGCTGTGAGCGTGCCACTGCACACTAGCCTAGGCGTCAGAGTGAGACTCCAACTAAAAAACAAAAAACTCAAAAACCTAGGACTAAGACTCCCAAGGCCCTGTCCATATTCAGGCAGTGGTGAATGACAGGAACCATTTCATATTTACTTTAGTTAGTATCAAAGATCTACAACCCCAGGCAAGGCCGGGCTCGGTGGCTCAGCCTGTAATTCCAGCACTTTGGGAAGCCGAGGTGAGTGGATTGCCTGAGCCCATGGGTTCGAGAACCGCTTAGGCAACTTGGTGAGACCTCATCTCTACAATAAATCAAAAACTAGCCGGGTGTGATAGCGCGTGCCTGTAGTTCCAGCTACTTGGAAGGCTGAGGCGGAAGGATCTCTGGAGCCCAGCAGGTCGAGGTTGCAGTGGCCAGGAGTGGCCACTGCACTCCAGTCTAGGTGACAGAGTGAGATTCCAACTCAAAAAACAAAAAACAAAAAACAACAAAACCCTAGGCAAAGTGGGAACCAAAGGGAGGTCCAAACTTTACCTGTATGATGATCACTTGTATACCTAACCCTGAATTGTACCCTACATCTTTAAAATAAAAATTTTAAAAAAAGATCTGTAAGATATCTCACCCTGTAAATCCCTAGCTATAGCCTTCTTACCGAGATGGAGGGGGGTCCTCTCCAAACCCCCACTCAGTCCAGCTGCTCCTCATTTCTGAGGCCAAGATGCCAGTCAAGAGGCTTGCTTCCTGAGGAGTAGCCCTTAGTTTGGGTAAAGGGGCTGTGACAGGAGCCACCAGGCTGGTCCTGTCCTCTTGCTCAAGGGTAGGTCCTGTATTCTGGTGTTTCTATGGGAAATGGGTAGGCAATATTGGATCAGAACTATTTAGTTGCATAGAGCAGTATGGATGCTATTCATGGCCCTTCCCCAACCCTAGAAAGTCATCCTCCTCCAGCTCCTCCAGCCACTAGCCTGGTCACAATACATATTTTCCTCTGCCATACATACCTTTTGCTTTGCCTCCTCAGCCATACGTTTATAGGCCTGGCGCAAGATGCGAGACTGATTGCCCTTGGGGGCCAGTCGATGGGCTTGTTCATCCTTTAGGACCTGAAGTTCTGGGGGTAGGTGACTGGTGAATGGGGTGCCCAAATCTGAACCTGCTGGCTCAGTTATTACTGCAGGGAGGGAAAAGAGAGAAGACATGATCATTAGCCATCATGTCCACTTGGCTAGGGACAATTGGAGTTATCTACAGGCTTCTGTGGAAGAAGATCATTTGGACAAAGTGACAGAGAGGGAGCAGGGTTGCAAGGGATGTGGTAAAGATTAGGCAACAGGCTAGAGAGAGAGTTCAAGCTGGTGGTTGGGTCCAGATGTTGGGTTAGAAGAGTAGATTGGGGAAAGTACTGGGAAGTGCAAGAGCCCTGGGAACCCTGAAGACTCACTGGTGACACGACCGGCAATAAAGGGGTGATGTAAGAGGTCTGGCCAGGACAGCCGCTGCCGGGGGTCTTTGGTGAGCAGTCCCTGCAGGAAGTTCTATGGAGAGAAAAAATACCCCATCAGTACCTTCCTTAATGACCTCCGAGTCTCTCTCTAACTTGTCAGCAGAACTGACAAGCCAAGACTCCTGCATCCATTCTCACAGCAGACTAGCTGCTCTTGATCCTAGTCTGTAACCCTCGCCTAGGCTAACATCATGTACAGACCCCTGTCTTACCTCCCAGGGACAAGATCCAATTCCTGTTCATGAACATTTTGTAGCCCCAGAAGTAAAAACAGAAATCTCAACATCACCAATTTTGTGAAGAAGGGAGAAAAAACTGGAAGAGGGAGATGTCACCTTTATAAACACTCAAAGGAGTCCCAAACTGTTCACTCTGCCCTCCCTTTGATTATGGTTTGTTTGTGGCTGGATAGGAACACATGCATTTTTGGTTAAAAACACATTCACACCAAATAATTATGTAAAGATGTGCTTAAAGCACTTAAAACCAGAAATCTTTCAGCAAATCTTCAGAGGTGGAAGGGCAAGGAGACTGTCTCTGAAAAGGTTACATCTGTTATCAGGTATCCTTGGGAAAGTCCCCAATTTGTCCTGAAACAGGAATAGAAAGTACTAGTAGATTATGACCACTGTTCTAAAATAAGATGATCTGTATTAACTATGGAGCTTGCTGAAGATACCTGCATATCTGCCCTAAATGAGAATGAATATCCTACATACACCTTCTCCATTTAAGGTTCTTCTGTTTAAATTCTTTTTCATAATTATTTGGGCCTCCCCAACTAAATAGGTTGGGGAGAAATGTGTCCCTTTTCATTTTAGACAAAGCAAAGGAAAGGTGTAACGAGATTTCACTCTGGGAGAAGATTACATTTAAATTCTACTGAAGGCCCATAACCTTGCCGTAGATGATAAAAAGGGTCCAACTTCTTCCTCTCTCCTCCCTCCTCTAGCCTGCTGAGACTTAGCTACAATGAGTAGTCACCACCTCTATCATCTGCCCCTAATCACTGAGCCAGTTGCACCAGCTCTGGACATTGTAATATCTGAAAAGGACTGAAAGCCATGTGGGCAACAACTAGATATCATGTGTACTTTGCATCTGATAGGAAATAAGTGACACTGAGGACAAGAAAAAGGACCATTAACTGTCTTTGTTGTCTTAAAATTATCTATCCATTGTGATCAAGTATAGTCTGGCTCAAAAAGGGGCTACCATTCCCAAGACTAGTAGACCTTAAAACACCCTCCCGGGATAAGCCCCTGCAGTAGAAAGGCAAGGCTGCTTAACCCCGCTCTGGCATTAATCCAGTTACCACAAAGACCTGCCCAAGTTCTGAAAAAGGATTTTGGAAAAGGAAATAGAGGCAGAAGACACAGGTTTCTGATGCAAAAGTAATCTCCCTTTCAATATTCATTACCTTAAAGCAAGGACTGATGGTGGAAGGCCAGCGCACAGGGTCCTTGAGAATGAGACTGACCAATTGAAAGATGCTTGTGGTATAGAATGGAGGGGTGCCTACAGCCAGCTCATACAGTATGCAGCCCACAGACCAGAGATCTGCTGTGTGATCATATGGTCGCTCCTCTACCAGCTCTGGAGACATATAGAGTGGTGTGCCTTTGATGGATGTCAGCACCATTGTGTTGGTACTCATAGCCCGGGCAAATCTGCAGGAGATGATGGAATGAAAATGGAAATGGAAAAGATATTCTAGATCTGGTCACTACTACTTTTTGTATGAGATGTTCCAAACCAGAGCAGAGAGAGCATCTTTGATTAGTTCCAAAAGACCCAGCAGGAATCCCAGTCTTCAGCTCAGCTTCTAAAATAAGGCCCAAGTAAATCAAGAATATGGTCTACTGCAGAACTGGAAGCCTAGATGGATGTCCAGAATCCTTACCCAAAGTCACAGAGCTTAATGCCACCACCCTTGGCAAGGAGGATGTTCTGAGGCTTCATGTCTCGGTGTAGGATGCGGTGGGAATGCAGATAGTACAGGGCTGACACCAACTGGGCAGCAATGACCTGAACCTAGGAGTCAGATAAGCAGGAGAAAGAAAGGAAAGAACAGGTTAGAAGAAGGAACCAGCTGACAAGCCCAAAGACTTCTTTTTTTTGAGTCAGAGTCTCACCCTGTCGCCCAGGCTGGAGTACAGTGGCATGCTCATGGCAGCCTCGACCTGCTAGGCTCATGATCCTTCCACCTCAGCCTTCCAAGTAGTTGGAACCACAGGCATATACCACCATGCTCAGCTAATAAGCCCAAAGACTTCTAACACTACTGCTAATCTTTTCTTCCTTTCCTTTCTTCCAGAGCTTCCTTAATTCTTGCTCCCCTTATTTATTCATTTGTTCATTCATTCATTCAAGGAAAATTTATTGAATCTCACTTAGTATCTGCATGACCACAGGCAAACTATTTTGTGCCTTTTTTTTTTTTTTTTGAGTTGGAGTCTCACTCTGTGGCTCCCGGCCACCACAGCCTCGACCTGCTGGGCTCCGGCGATCCTTCCACCTCAGCCTTCCAAGTAGCTGGAACTATAGGCGCACACTACCACGCCAGGCTAATTTTTTTGATTTATTGTAGAGATGAGGTCTCGCCAAGTTGCCCAGGCGGGTCTCGAACCCCCTGGCTCAGGCAATCCACTCACCTCAGCCTCCCAAAGGCATGGGATCACAGGCTGAGCCACCAAGCCCGGCTTTATTTTGTGCCTTTCAAATTCATCATCTATAAGGTGACAATGTATATGATATTATATATGTATAATATTATAACATAATGACACCACCTACCTCGTAGGATTATTGTGAGGATTAAATGAGCTAAAGCATGTCAAGTACTGCTCAGAATGGTGCCTGGCACATAGTACATATTCAATATACATTACCTATTATTAAATAAGGCAAAGTCCCATTTCTGAAGATAAGTAGTCAGACAAACAAACAAGACAGATAAAACAAAGATGATTACTTATAAATAGTGATGTGTTCAAAAGTAAAGAGAATGCTGTAACCCTGAGAGGGGCCTACTTTCTGGGGTACAGAGAAACCCCTGGAGTAAATGTGGCTGAAGAATGTATTCAACCAAATTCCACTGCCAACCACTATGACTGGTGGCGAATCCTGCCTGACCACAACCTTTATCTGTACTGACCTCTCTGGTACCATCATACTGCCCCTTCTTCCCTAAAGGTACCCAATAACTATTAATTCATTACTTCTCATGATAGCCTTATGAGGCAGACATTATTATTATCTCCACCTTACAGATGGGGAAACTAACACAAAGAGATTAAAGTAACTTGACCAAGGAGATCCAGCTATAAGGAGCAGAGCCAAGCTTCCTACTCAGATATTTTGGCTCCAATGTTTACTTTATTCACACCTCACTGCCTCTATATACATATAGACTCTTATATTTTTCTCAGGATTCTTCAAAATGGAGACTCTCAGTGCCCTCAGTTTGCTCTGCCACTCCTTAACCTGAAGAGAGGTTAAGGATGAGGAGAAGTTTAATGCAGAAAGCATACCTGGTCTTCAGGAAGTTTTCCATCATCTTCCAGGATCTGAAAAAGCTCTCCCTCAGCATAGTCCGTCACCACCACCACCTGCAGGGAGAAGGCAGTGGCACTGGTGGCTCCAGATTCATGCATTCTGTGGGAAATTCTTGGGAGCCTTATGCTTGGGGACAGGTGACTCAAAACCATTAAAGCACACCTCTTTGTCAGTCTCAAAGCTGTCAAGCATATGCACAATGTTGGGATGCCGCAGACCCCGCATGATTTCAATCTCTCGTTGCAGATTCCTTAGCTCCTTCTCTGAGCGCCCCAATTTTGGGATAAACTTCAGGGCCACCACCTGTCAATGGTAAGGTGAAGAGTCAATGCCTATCCACACTATTGAAAAGAGCTAGAATTTCAACCTTAACCTCCGAGCTCAAGAACTCAGACTTTAGTCTGTTTAATTCTTATTATTTCTGTTCACCTCCACTTTCTCCATGGTACTCTAGCCTTCTCCAGGATCTCCCTACCACTCACCCCAGGAGGAAACAGTCTCTGCCAAAAATTTCTTTGGTGAATTTTGGGAGTGGTATTCTGATCTGACTAAAGGACTGAAGATGAGATTTGGGGGAAAGGGAAGGAAGAAAGTATGAAGGAAGAATAGAGTTTATTTCCTACTGCATGGTATGCTGGAGACTAATAATAATATTTATTTGTTGTTTACTAGGTGCCATGCACTGTACTAAATAATTTAGTGATTTACAAGCTAGTAAAAATGTATCCCGGCAACCCCTTCGGGTCCCCTCCCTCTGTGGGAGCTTTTCTGTCCTCTCAATAAATCCTGCTTTCTCAAAAAAACAAAACAAAACAGAACTTCATCAACAAGGGTACCTGTATAATCAACGTTTGTATACCTAACCCTGAATTTTACCCCACATCTTTATAATTTTTTTAAAAAGTGTCCCTTCCAGGCCCATTTTCCACTGGATTGGGGGGTACCAAATCCCACCCAAAAGATATTCCTCTTTGTTCACCACCTGAGCACTGTATTTTCTTCGACCCTTGTACACCCTCCCAAAAGAGCCTTCTCCAATCATCTCCAACACGTGGTACTTTTCCATAGCAGAGGATCCAGGATCTCTCAGGAGGTAGAAGGTGGAGATGTTTGTGAAGAGCTATAGATCCAGGGACAGTTCCACACATCTGAGAGGCCTGGATGGGGCACGGGAAAGGGTAAATGTTAGCCGCCTTGACTTGTCCTCATTTTCGCAATAATCCAGGTCTCAAAAACAAGGTAGGGGTGGAATGGATGGAAAGATGATGAGATCGGGGAACACGAAGAGTGCCTCCTCGGAGTTCCACCCCCGCTTTTGGCCTCCCCCTGTCCCTCCCCCC